>NC_091677.1:30417739-30720479 GCF_042453785.1 Malus domestica
CACGCGGTAAACATATCCCCAGTCAAGGATTCCAAATATTGAATGATAGATGGTGTTCAACATCAATGCCTATTCCACGATGATGCCTCATTTCAGTACGTTGTGGCAGTGCAATAGGCACATAGATAACACAACCAAAAACTCGTAGATGTATAATGCTTGGCTAGTTCCCAAACACGAGTTGTACTAAGAAGTATTGATGGTTGGTAATATGTCTCAACCGAATTAATAATGCATCATGTAAAGTTTACATGTTCCCATGTAGAAAATTGGCAATTTCGTTTTCATGAGCAGAGCGTTGGTAATCAATTTCACCCACTTAATAAATGCTTCTGCTAAACCGTTTTGAGTATGGACATGAGGAACTTCTGGTCCTTATTTAATAGTCTGTGAACTGAGACTCTTATGTCCTTTATTATGGTTAAGTTAAGGCACTGTGGCACTTACGATACTCATCAAGGAATTTCATGTCCTGATCTTCAAGATCAAGGGACTTCATGCCTGATCCTTTTGCATGATGAAACTTCAGGTCTAATCATTTTTATATGATAATGATCAAGAAACTGCAGGTTCTGATCTGATCAAGGAACTTTAGGTCCTATATATACTCATTGTAACAAAAGATAAGTACAATAAATAAATTAAAGCAATAGATGGTAATTCCAGCCATAATGAATAAATTGCATTTAAGTAAATAAAGCTTGTGACAAGGGCTTTAATTCAGCACCATCAAAACTTAAAGCAATAGGCGGTAAAACCGTCCATGGTAAATAAATTGCTTTAAAGTAAATAAAGCTTGTGACAAGGGCTTTAATTCAGCACCATTCACATAAATATCAAAGCTTTAAAGCAAAGGTAATAATTTTACCCACTATAAATAAATTGCTTTAAATAAATAGAACTTGTGACATGGGCTTTAAACCAACACCATGCACATAAATATGCCAAAACAGAAAATGCAATGATTAAGTCCTCATGTTTTGCTTTTTCATTTTCTTGGTCTGCCACTTCTTTTGCTTCATCCCTTTTATTTTTATTATTATTTCACAGTTCGAAGTCATTTTGGTTACTCAGTAAATAATAGTAACAATAAGTTCCAATTGGTGTTATACCGTTAGATTTAGTTCAAAATTTAGTATGATATGGATAAGAGGATACCAAACAACTTTCGTGAAGAAACAATTTCGATTTGAGCTACCGAAATGGAGTTTTGGTACTCATAAGGTAGCTGCCCAATTTTCTGCGGAAATTGGAAATTGGTTTGGTATTTCAGACATCTGCGACGATTGCACCGTTAACATTTTCTGAAATTTTGATATGTTGTAGATACTGAGTAGACGAACAACTTTCAAGAAGAAAGTATTTTAATCCGAGGTCCGCAAGTTGGAGTTCAGAGTCTGTTTGCATGGCTATCAAATTCTTTACGAATTTTGAGTATGTACTCTTTTGCTTCTGCAAAGGATGATATACAGTCATACAACAATATATATAGTTGCTTCAAGAAAATCAATTGTACTGAGATTTGAAGATGAAATGAAAATTGTTTCTTATCTGTGAGATTCCAGCTGAAGGAGGTGAACATGATTTGTGGCGTTGTGCTTTCCACTAACATGAGAGCTTCTCGTGCTGATAACGTGTTGTAAAATCGACTATGGGTGTAGTGAAACAAATGAAACAAGACACAAAATTTACGAGGTTCCTCTACAGTCAGAGTGACTGGAGTACGTCCTCGGGGCAGCAGTGGTGCTTTCATTATAATTTGAAATAATAGAAATACAAAGATAACTCTCTCTATTATCTCCTCTCATCTTCCTCTATTTTCTCTCTTCCTCTTCCTTCTCTCTCTTCCTCTTCCTTCCTTCCTCTCTTTCCTTCCCGTGAACTCCTATCCTTCATCTATCTATTCTTCCTTTATATAAACAAAAGAAAGCACTATTCACTTTACAAATTTTCCACAAATGAATAGTGAAAATACTGTACATAAATAGTAACAAACTATTCATGTGGACCATCCACATAATATTTACAACATTATTTTGAATTTAAAGAGAAATGATAGTGTCAAATATGTGGGTATGAAAAGAAAAGTGGAACATTGGGGCGCATAAAGATGGTCAACATTAGCCTGACAATCTATTTTTTTGTTTTTTTTAATGAGAAAAAATCAATAGCACTTGATGCTATGGACTGACAGCCTCTTTTTCTTTCAGAAAAGTCAAGCAACTTATGCTAGATGTCCAAACTTGAGTGGATGGAAACCAAAAAAATAAATTAAATTAAATAGTTTGAGAGTGGTCAGGTGGGTGTGGAAGGAAGAGAGAGAAACTAATTTTCTCTCATCTTCTTCCTCTTCGCAAGAACACAGACCAGAAGCTCAGGAAGTCCAGAAAAATCAGAACATAGCTGATCTGCATTCATCCTTTCTCAATTTCGAAAACAGAAAAAATTGAAATTCTTAGACCTCCTAGGCCACCCAGTTGCCCGCCTAGGCCGCCTCGGCACCCGCCTAACTTCTGTCTCGATTATGCATTAATCCCAGCGGTTGGCCACCGCCCAGCACCTAGGTGCCGCCTAGGCCGATTTTTAGAACACTGTTTATACGTATGTAATAAATTTACTAAATTTGCCTAGTCCAATCAATCCTCGCTGAGGCACTATGCCTCAACCCAACCTGCCATCCGACTAGCACTTAACATTTTTTTAACCTTGATTACCATTGATTATGAAGTGATTAATTAAACTTCATTAACGTAAAAGTGTATACTTGTCACTTCACCCTTAGTTGTTTTTGTGTGAAATATTTTATTGTATTTGGTTATCTTTTCAATCTCATCATTGCTGCATATTAGGATCAACTTCCTTAATACGCAGGAGATTAAGGTGAACGAGATGTGGTAATTACAATTCAGGCTCAAGGTGATTGACGACGAGTTCAAAGTTCTTTTAGATTCATTGGCTTCAAGGAACCTTCGTTTCTTTCAGTTTTTGCAACTTGGGTTCAGATTCTTCGTTGTATTAAATCTTGTATTTACTCTTTTCATAAATGAAATATATTGTCTTTTTTAACAAAGAACTTTGAGCGAAATAAAATAATAGCGCACACACACACACACATATATATATATATATATATATATATATATATATATATATATATATATATATATATATATTCCTTTATTTGATCTTGTAATTCATATTACAAATTCTTGACATCATCAATGTGTCAAGATATTCACGGTATTTATTCTTCCCCATTATTTGCTACGTAAAGAGAGAGATATCATCTGTATGTAAATCCCATTTCATTACATGCTTATGGGCAAAATGTAATGACGTAGTCTGGTCCGCCATTGCAGGTGAATGTGCTACTTTTATCATCAAAAGCGTAGCTATAAGCTTGAGGGCACTGATCCTTAAAGATCTTAGAGTACTCTGTGGGAGGACATGTCCCCGGCTGATCATTAGGCGGAGAGCAGCAGTACTTTGGCTCGCCGTACGCCACACAAGCGCTTTTACAACTGATGACACTCCCATCACCCGCTTTTACTTGGAATTGAGTTGGGCATGCTGCATTAACATTCGCAGGGCAAGTCGAGGCCTTGCACTCGCCGGTGCCGCCTTGTGGGGCGACGGACATGGGCAAGTTGAAGCCGTCAACAAGGCTAACATCGTAAAAATCTTGACCCCCGTTTTCTGCGATTGTGATTTCTACTAAAGTTGCTGGTGTAGCTCCGCCTGCGCCGTTGCATGCAACCTGGCCAGAGCCACAGTTTGCAGTTTCACAAGAGAATTTTCCAGCGGCGTCTGTTGAGCATCTAGTTCGAGCCCAGAAACGACCAGACCATGGGGATGGAGCGTCCACTGACTGGCTAGCTTTGGATGCTAGTTCGAACCCGGTGGATGGTAATTGGGGTTTCTGGCCACCGGTTAGGGTTGCTGGCCAGACAGTGTCGGGGCAGTTGTTTGTGAAAGTGATTTTCGCTGCATGTGCACCTGCATTTATATTCAAAATACTAGATGCTAAGAATATTGATACAGAAAATCTTACATATCAAATTAATAAAATAAATAAATAAATAAACAATTTGAATTCATTTTAAGAACTTTTTCATAACTAATCAGTAATTTTATTATAAGTATACTTTGATGATGATTCATCTAATCTCATGATCTCATCACCACATTGGCCGGCTCACTTCTATGTATCCGCATTACTCATCATTGATCGTTATTCTCTTTTACACTCTCTACCGTCACTTTTAATGTTGTTACAATATGATGTGGACCAACCCCTCTCTAATATTTGCATCCAGCAGGCATGCATATTAGAACTAACACGAAACAAAATAGAAAAGAAATAAATAAGAAGTTTGTATAATAATACCTGAGAAGAAGAGGATGACCAAGGTGAGGCCGAGGAGGGAAGCTACTTGGCTCTTCATCATCGTCATTGAATATATCTTACTTGCCTGCTTGTTGCTACTTGAACTTATGATTTGATGATAAACTTAGGAACCAAGGGGGGCTTTTTATAGGCTTATAGCTTACCTAACCTGTTAGATATTTTGCATGAGTAGTAATTGCGGGCCTATGTCCAACGGTGACTCGTAAAACGAACGCGTAAACTAATAAATAGACAAGGAATAGTATTTGGTCTTGGACTGGTCTAGGTATCATCCTTGGCATACAATAACTAACAAATTCAGTTTTAATCCGTAAAACTAACCACCATTTAGTAATTATTTCGTTTTTCGATTTTTATTTTTGTGTTAAAAAATACGAAAAAACATAGAAAAATGAGGGATATAGAAAGAAGGGGATGGTAGACATTCTAATTAATGGGATTATAACGTGTCATGCAGTTGTAATCACTAATCCCATATTATATAAGTGGTTTGCGGACACATTTTCATATATGTAATAAAGTGAATGAACAAAATAGTGTTATATATGAGTTGAGTTGATTGGTCATATATTTTGATTAACCAACCAACTAGCACTACAATTTAATAATATTTCTCTCCAATTGAGAGGTCTCAGATTCAGATCATATGGATGACGATGACGTATTATATTTATTTGAGTTCAATACGTAATTAGTTATTCATCCATTACGTAACCTAGCCCAATATCAATTTCCATTTGAGTAGAATACATCGTTGTTACTGCTGTTTCATTGGCAGTACATGCCTATTAGTTAATCAACATGATCCATAAATTACGCACCCTATATGAGTGATGGCGAAGCCAGAATAAGAGAATTGGAAAAATACCGTGAGAGATCAATTAGAAGGTTGATTAGTAGTCGCATGATTCTGAATTTTGACAAACAAGCCACACAGATGGCTGAGATTGCGTCATGTGTGTAGGCTTGTAGCGTGGTAGACGGGCCGGGCTGACCGTGAAGGAGATGGAACAAGCACTAGAAGGCTTGAATTGTCAGCTTCGATTTTCCTCATCCCATTCATTTTTAAATAGTATCACTTAATACTATGATCTAGTGATATTTTTTTTTACTTGTCAGTGAGAGGTCTTAGTTTCTATTTTCGCCAAAGGCAAATTTTAACCACATTATTGTTAACTTATTGTGAGGCTAAACCAACTCCCTCCCCTTTTATGTAGATAATATCGTTTAAAAAAAATAAAAATAAGTAAATAGTAACTTAGTCGCTTCAGGACTTGGTCTGCAAATTTAGTACATATTATTCATACCCTATTTACATTTTTATCTAATTTTGTTTAAATTTGTTTAGCATTAAAATTCTACATAGACTTTTTGATATTTTTCACTTCATTAAAGAGGGTAATTGTCTCCCATGTTCAATTACTTGAACATCCTTGCAATCAAGAATTAAATGATAAATTACACCTGGTCATACCGGTTTGGTATATATTATGTAGTTTCATTTTCAATTGATAAAACCCTCACCCCCTATCGTATTGTGTACGTGATAAAATGAAGTTTGAGAGACTACATATACATATAAATTCTTTAAGAGAAAGGATCTCTATTTTTTTTTGTAAAACTAGGAATTAGTTGCGGGGTTTACACCACATCGAACTTTAACGATCCGAACTGTCTATTTTTCAAGTTGCACCTTATAGATCATCCTTCAAAATATTAGCCAAATCATAAATATTTAAGACATCTAATTGAGTTAAAAAAAAATTAATGAATACTTTATTATATAAGAAACAATGAAATTTTATCTTCATACTTAAATAGGCAAATGATTTTGAATTGAATTGAATTTTTGCAAGGATGATATATGAATTGAGACTTACAAAATAGATGATTCGGATTGTTGAAATTCGATATGGAATGGACCCCACACTTAATCCCTATTTTAAAAAAATAGAGATCCCTTTGCATAACATATATATATATGTATATATGTGTGTGTTGTTATCAAGGTATAAAATATCGATGATATCGGAAATATCGGTAGTCTAAAAACACGGAAATTTCGATGGAAATATCGGGATATTATCGATATCGATAAAGATAAAAATTGAATAAAAACTACGGAAATTGTAAGAAAAACTTGGATTTTTATTGAAACTCTGCAGGATGTTTATTTAGTCAATTATCTATTAGTTTATCACAAAACATTGGAAGGAAATGCATTGCATGATAGATATAACTGATTTAAGTTGATTATATAGCGAGCTGGCAAACATTGTGAGTGTAAAAAATATGTAATAATTAATAAAAGAAGTTTAAATACACCATAATCATTTATATATAATGAATTAGTACAATATTTTACATTTTATACATTGCATGGTAAGATACATGAGTGACTTAGCAAGATCTAAAATATCGATGATATCGGAAATATCGTTAGTCCAAAAAAATATCGGTAGTCCAAAAACACGGAAATTTCGATGGAAATATCGGGATATTATGGATATTTTAGACCATGGTTGTTATTAGTGAGCTGCTAACTTGTTTCTCTCAAACCTTCATGATATTGCTTTTGTAACATGCAAATATTGTAGAATTATCAGAGAGACGAAGAAGGTCCACTACCAACAACATTAATATTGTTCCGTACTTGGTAATTACTACTTGCACAATTTGTCAGGTAAAAGTTTTATCACAAAAAGCATTAGCATTAGTTGGAGTGGAGTTAAGATATTTAAACTCTTATTTTCTCAGTGATACGGTCAATGTGGAATACTTCAACATATATACTATGCAATAAAATAAGAAGAAAATGTTGATTATGTTTTATGCGGTCGTATAGTTTGGCATGCAAGGACGTGGAAGCTTATAATCCCCTTCGATTTCTAAGACACATGCAGTAGATCCAAACTTACAAATCTGTTTTATTTTGCATTTCATGCCAAGACTGTCTTTGTACGTATTTGTCATTAAACCTCACAAGTAAAAAAAATATTTGTTTTTCATCTGGAATCTTTCCATTTTCATACTATTATTTTGGGGAAGAAAAAACACGATCTGACCAAAAATAAAACCCAAGACTCTTTGTATGTATTTGTCATTAAACCTCACAAGTCACAAATTTTTTTGTTTTTCATGAAAAAAGACCCAAAAACTTTTTAATGGGTAGTTCGAGACTAACTTATTGGTGAGTTTAGGTTAGAATCTTTTTAATGAAAAATAAGTCTTAGATTAGAATTTTTTTAAAGGCGAGTTTGATACTAATTTACTTTTCTTAATGTAAATAAATATATCGTTGTATAGAAAAATATAACCAAAACTCAATGGAAAAAAGAGAGCGGGGGGGGCTTTTGTTGCAGTTGAGTAGAGTTCAGCTCTGAAACGCATGTACTAACTTATGCATAATGCAGTAGTGGTATTGTACCCAATTGAAAACTATTTGGTCTTAGAACTAAAACCCTTTGAGCAGAGGTGCTTCTTGAAACAAGCATGAAGCATGAAGGGAAATCTATGAGTATGTGAAAGGTAAGGTCACAGGATAGAGAAAGATCAAACTTTGCAATGACTTATAAAGAGAGAGAGACCACTTTTTATTCTGAATTGATTTTGCGGTAGGACCTCAACTTCTTCTAGAATCTCGAAAGCACGGCCAAACAAGCAGACGAATGGAACATTTGAAAGCACCAGAGCCGAAAGAATCAATCTAAGCTCTAGAAACAGAGTCTTAAAAGCCAAAATTAGCTAACACATTCGTAGTTAAGTTCGCTTCACCATACAAACGCATTATATGTAGAATGAACACATATGGTGATCATGACAAAAGAGAATACAGATGCCTGCAATGCATATAAAGCACTGCTCATGTTAATTCATCTATATGGCCCTAAGTAAGTGAGAACTACTATTCAGTAGCTCAAAGAAAACCAAGAATTAACTTTGAAGGCAAGTGGCAGATTGTCTCACTAGATAGAGCATTTCTCTTCAATTTACTACGTTCTAGAGTTAAATTCTCATCCTTTAGTTTAGATGGATTTAGTGTAAATTATTCCATCATTTGGCGAAATTTTTTGAAAAAGCATATGACCAAATTTTTTTAATTAGATGGTTGAATTTTGGCATTATTATCCAAGAGTAGTGTTATCCGTACACCTTTTTTTTACTTCTCACACATCTCTCTCAAGTTTCGTTTGTCGGATTGAATGTATTGAAGAAGATCAATGACAACAAGGATGTGTAAGAGACAAAACTAGGTATGTAAGTTGCACTTTCCTTATCCAAATGAGTGGCCAAGTTTGATCCAACTCAAAAAGTCTCTGAGGATTTAACGGAGTCGGGCAAGAAGAAGTAATGAATTCTCCGCCAAATAAAAAGAACATCTTGGAAAAACCTATGGTACCGTTATCCCTAATTTTCTAATCATTTGAAAGATTTTAACTGGCCTATTATGTATGAATGTTTTTGTAGAAAACACCTTTTTTTTCAAATTTTTTTATGTGGGAATACTTTTGTGAGAAGTGTATCGAAATTTCAAAATTTTTTATGTGAGAATTTTTTTTTTACTTATAAATAGGAGATCTTAATTTGATTCTTGTAATTAATAAGTTCACTACCAAATTAATACGACATACTTATTATGTGGCTTAATTCAAATTTTTATCCCTTAATATAAATATTATTGTATCAAAGAAATTCAAGTTTTTTCAACACTTGGAATCACTATTTTACGAATTGATTTTGCAATTTCTCCTCACAAAAACATTAAAAGTGTTGTATAACTTAACAGATCATTTTAGCATTTTACATTGATTGTTCTAAGAGGCTTGTAACTTAGTTAGGTAATATCATTCATCTTTACACTGGAGATCTTAAGTTTGATTTGTCCTTCTCAATTCTTCAACAAAAAATAGTCAATCTTATATTTGATTTAGGAATTTCTCATTTATATTATTCTTAAAATAAAAAAATTATTTAATATGTATGATTTCAAGATCCGACGTATGTCTTATTTCAGTTTAAATAAAATTGAAAACAAGTTGTGAAGTAAAGAATATTTGAAAGCAACATTCAAAATGCGGGAGGAAAAGAATAAGGGGTGGTTTGGGAGTGAGATGCTTAAAAAAAAAGCACCCATGAAAAAAAGCTGTGAGGGTTTTAGGTGTTTGGTAAACTGAAAAATAAGGGCTTATTTTGGAAGCTGTTGTCAGAATAAGCTGATATCAAAGGAAAAAGCTGAAGCTGCTATTTGCAGCTTTGGAAAATTGATTTTTTTTCAAAGCACACAGAGCTACAATGCTCCTTTAATGAAAAGACCCACTATCAGACTGTTTTTTTCTTCCAAAAGCACTTTTACAAAAAAGTTTACCAAACACTCTGCTGATTTATTTCACAGCCGCTTATTCTCACAGCACAGCCGCTTATTCTCACAGCAGCTTTTTTTTTAAAGCACAGCAATACTAAACCAGCCAATCATCAGGAATTGGATTGAGGACAGAACCAAAGCCAGTCCTTCCTTTTTCGCTTTCTTCCCTCCTTAAATCGGAAAAAAGTTAAAACTGTCTGACAAATATCAAAGTTTGCTCTCTCCCTCTGCCTTCCAAGTAAAAATATCACTCTTCCAAAAATCACAGTCCCTCCCTTATGCACCTCAATTATTTGTAAGTTATTTAAATCTTAATCTCATGCTTTCTGTCTCTCAGAATAGAAGGAGAATATATATATATATATATATATATATATATATATATATATATATATATATATATGAAGATTGTTAATTTTAGTTGCTGAATTTACATGCATTTTGTTGAGAGTCTTAATCTCACGTCAGAGAAAAAAAGCACCTTGCATATGCTTATAAATAGTTGAAATTCTTGCAATTGATGAAGTGTGTTTAATTAGATTCTAGTTTTTGCTTAGATTATTATTCAAATTTGAAGAATAAAGTTGCAAGGATTTTTGAAGAAATTGACAGAAATTGTGGTGCATGATGAATAGAGTGGTAAACAGGTGAATGAGATTAGAGGAGAGTTTGATAACAGAAGATGATTTACAAAATCCAACAATCTGCATGAAGAAGATCATCGAGCAATATTAGAAAATACAAAATTAACAATATAATTCCAATGATAATAATCATAAAGAAATTCACAACATCAATTTATGTATGAGATTAATATAAACAACTAGAGAGAAAGTTAGAAAAATTGACAAACTTGGAGATTGAGGCTTGCATAAATGCAATGTCCTAAAGATAGAATTTCGCCCATACTCTTGTGCTTGTAGTTCAGTAGGCGTCCGTCTCCCAAAATTCAACAATCTATAATCTGAAGTCAAAGCACTTCAATCTTCGGACTCTGGCGAACTTCATGTATTTCGTACTCTTAAGACACGACTTGGATTTTGACTAACAAAGAATAAAAGACATTGGAGAAAACTCTTTTCTCCATTAGATATGTGGGATGTTTGAGTTTATATAGAACTCAAGCCACTCCTTTTGAAACATTGTGACTGTTGCCTAAAGTTCCAACGAACAGACGCAACTCATGAATTTGAATTCAACTATGACACATGACTCTTATTTTTCATTCATATAAAAATTAAAGATTATAATATTATCCACTGCGTCACCAAGTAAATCCGATACGTATTCACTAGGGTAGGTTCAAATCCAAAAGACACCTCTCCCAATGCATCTCTTGTCCACCTGTACTCTCAAATTCTTCCTAATTTTTCATTCATGTGGGGGATTGTTGGAAATTATATATTATAATTAATATTATAATATTTAATTTTTATATGAATGTGTTGATCCTAAAAACTACCAAGCCTACGTGGCGCTCAGGCCGAGTAACTAATAAGCTAATTACATCATTCGGTTGTTTGCGGGGCATGCCAACTCGTCAGCCAAGCTCGGCCGAGGAGTAAAATTTGTTGATGTTGCGTTCGGTGCGCTGCTAACTTCTGAATCTCGCGACTGCAGCCGGAAGGAACACTCTCGGCCTTCGAGTTCTAGAGCCTGAAGACAAGGTTGCTAGTTCTGCGAAGTTCAATATCAAATTCGGCTTTCAATGTGCCAAATGTAGTAACTTGTAACACCTCACTTCGCCGAAAAGGCTAATGAGATGACCTCTGCCAATAAGGATTCGAAAATCCTTCTCGACCGAGACTTGGATAGATAACCAGTCGGCCCTGTCGCAGTGCTATTTATCCAAACTGAAGATGTGTTGGCGAAAAAGAAAATAAAAAAATCTCAAAATGTTTGAGAGGTTTCGAGTAGAGCGAGGGTTTGCGCATGGCAGTTTGTGTGTTGAGTTGGAGGTCCCTTTCCCGTTGTTCGCGACTTTGTGTTTATAGTGGCTGATGTACTTGCTTGGCACGGCTAGATAGAGTTTGATTGAAACTCTAACTCGCTCAACAAAATTTGATCCGTGGCCTTTAAATTTCCGCAACCTCCAAAATAAAGCCCATCCAGGCTTTATCACACCACATCATAAACCTAATCCACCTAGGCTTCTGATCTTATTAAAAACCTCCAGCAGAAACCTTCACTTCAATCACACAAAAAGCCTAGTCTACCTCGGTTTGTTGTGTCATCATCTCAACCTAGGCTTATCACATCACCACCAAAATCCAATCCAATCCAATCCTATTTAGGCTTCTTCATAATCTTTACCCATGCATGCATCCTGATCCCCACCATACTTTAAATAAACAATAATCAGTTTGCACCACACATTCGCACGCCAGAACACCCAAGTCAGCTTGACTTGTGCTGCCATGCTTCCAGTTGGAAATATATATCTCATGTTTCATAATAAATTACTATTAAAAGATAATTATGATAAATCACCATAACATTATCCTTTAATAATAATAAAATGAATTATCTCCACTTTTCATCTGACGGCGTGAAACTATGCTCACTCAACGATCTTGATTGCATGGGCCGATGGTGTAAATTCGGGTCCAAACAGAATGAAAAATAAAAGTCATGTGTCATAGTTGAATTCAAATTCATGAGTTGCATCTGTTCGTTGGAACTTTAGGCAATAGTCACAATGTTTCAAAATGGGTGGCTTGAGTTCTATATAAACTCAAACATCCCACGTATCTAATGGACCGAAGAAAAGAGTTTTCTCCAATGTCTTTTATTCTTTGTTAATCAAAATCCAAATCGTGTCTTAAGAGTACATAATATATGAAGTTCGCCAGAGTCCAAAGATTGAAGTGCTTTGATTTTGGATTATAGATTGTTGAATCATGAGAGACGGACGCCTACCGAACTACAAGCACAAGAGTAGGGGTGAAATTCTGTTTTTAGGACATTGCATTTATGCAAGCCTCAATCTCCAAGTATGTTAGTTTTTCTAACTTTCTCTCTAATTGTTTATATTAATCTCATACATAAATTGATGTTGTGAATTTCTTTATAATTATTATCATTCGAATTATATTGTTAATTTCATATTTTCTAATATTGCTCCATCAATCTAAAGATAGAAATTTATTATGCAATAATTGGAAAATATGGTTGTGAGAATTAAATTGAGAAAAATAGAGAAAGCGGCAAGGAAGTTGATTATTTGTTGATGAGTCTGGTGTTATATCATTTGGCAAGATGCACGCTGCTTGTTGTATATTCAATATACAAAATAGCGAAAGATCAATTGCCATTGAGGGACTGGTTTTGGATTGAAGAAACATTGCAATTGATACAATGATCAGTATGCAAACTGACGGTGTTGTTTAGGGTAAAGTGGAGTTCCAAATTCTGGAAAAATTGCTTTGCCTTGAATACAACACATGATAAAATGTGTGTATTTCAATTCAAAGCCTCTCAATGCAGAATGATTCACCAAAACAATTACGCTGGCATATTGGAAATAATTTCTCTTGCTTTTCAGAACCACATGTTGTAGATTGTATGTTTAGCATACAAAAGAACTAAAGAGTTAGGGGAATTAATGATGATTAAGATACATTTGTGCGTTTCTTATTTTTATAAGTTGAGATCTAATATGTAGCGTGGCTGTTTGGTTTGGTAAACTGAATAAAGTTTCTTAACATATATACATGCAGAGTCCTGTTAACTAATGACAGTGGAATTGTTTGAATTCATTATGCATTAATCATCTGTTTATATTAGTATGTGGCCAAGAATTTGTCGGCATGATTTATAATATGTTATATGTATGACTGTTCATTCATAAGTAATTAATTGAGATATTGAAGCATCAAGAAACTGTCACTAATCGCATAATTAGGCATGATGAAAATGCCATGATATAATATCCTCTATATGCTTTTATGTTTAAAAAGTTGTATGTAATATGGGTGTGCCAAACGGTTACCATTGTGATGCCAATCAGTTATGTTTGGTAAGTTATGAATGTTTTTAATTTAATAACCGTTGCACCTTTTCAACTAATATTATGATTAAGACAGGGGACCTCTGGTTGCATCTCGTTAAACTAGTGCATGGTTTCTTAAGTGATTCTTGGAGTGAATCAAACTAATAAGCAATATCAGTTTATGAGAAATTCATTATTAAAAGGATTGCTCTTATATCAGGAAAGTCATATCTTGATACATAGGAGGATGCAAACCGTTGCATAACTAGGATTGATCATTGGGTGTTAACCCGTGAGACCGTTGCTTCCAGCCTTCCATGCCTGTGGTTTTATATCCATTATATTTGAGTCAAGGATTTTGAATCATATAGAACCATGTGGCGGTTAAGTTGTAGAAAGATGCAACTATTTAACAAATGGATGGTTTTGTAATGTGGTGGAATTGAAAATTGAAATCTGCCATGTGAGATTCAAAGAAAAAGCATGCCATTTGAATTGCTGCTTTTGACAGTGAAAGGGTATGACCTTTCCAAATAGTCATTGATATATTCAAATGTGTTCATGGGCTGATATGTAAACTTCTACATACCGACTGTATGTATTATCATATAGTGATAATAATGTTGCAAAATCATTTATATGATTTCTTCGAAGTGATATATTTATAAATTACAAGAGGCCCAAGATGATATTGAGTGTCATTTAAAGTGATATTAATATAAAGAAATAAGCTTGAAAGTGTGGGGGTCTTTCAGAAAGGACAAGACCATACTGAAAATGTGAAAGACATTTCGCAGATTTGAATTCGGCATAATGATGCTTATTAAGTAAGCATATGAATGGACATGGCCATTGGGTCATGCTTGTTAGTCATGGTAACGAAAGAATGAAAGCCAAGAAGTAATTTTCTCATAATTCTAGTGAGGCAAAAAGTCCTAAAAAGATAGATAGAGTCTATCTTAATTGTTCCTTACTTCTTAAAGTGGAAAGTGTGATCGATTTAATGATAGCATTAAAAGAAACTACAATTATGAAAGAATTGTGGGGGTTGGTTAAAAGTAATTTGCTAATTGAACGACATTTAAGATGTCATCTCTTGTCATTTCAAAAAAAAAAAAAAAAAAAAAAAAGATGTCATCTCTTGTAATGAGTAATTGTTTAAGGTATGGCAAAGTTAGAGATCTTCTTACAAATACCTTAAATGTGGGGGAGTTTACCCAAGTGCTTATTGTTAGCAAATTACTTAGTAATTAAGTCCTAATATAATTTTGAGGACTTGAAATTGAGAAACAACTACTCTCATATGAAATATAATTTCATCAGATGAATTGTGCACATCATTAAAAATAGTCAACCTAGTAGTTGATCCAATTATTAAAGGTTAGACTAGAGAGTAAGTTGATCATCAAGGGGAATGAGACTAAAGCCAACATAACTAATGAATTAGTCAGGCGGAAACCTAACTTAGTTGATTGGAGATCCTATGGTCTAAGTTCAATAGGCAAACATGTTGGGCATGATTCAAAGAATTTAACACACTATATACCTCATTCCTATGATGGAGGAAGTGTGTTGTCTGCAGAAGTTTTAGGGTATATATTTATACTTAATGACAGTGATATCTTATAAATAAGAGGAATAGAGCAGATTATTCTTAATCACTGGTCACCTATGTGAGAGCAGAAGTTGGTCGCTTCTATGATTATGAGATGGCTAAATTCTCTAAAGCTCTCATGAATCCGGGATTTGTTAGGACCAAAATAAACACAACTGTATGAACCGGAATATATTAGGATTAGTGATGTGTATGTTGCTTATTGTCTCGGTTTACTGTTGTGGTGAACAGTTCAAGATTCCATATCCACTGCGTCACCAAGTAAATCCAATAAGTATTCACTAGGGTCGGTTCAAGTCCAAAAGACACCTCTCCTGATGCATCTCTTGTCCACCTGTACTCTTAAATTCTTCCTAATTTTTCATTCATGTGGGGATTGTTGGAAATTATATATTATAATTAATATTATAATACTTAAGTTTTATATGAATGGAAAATAAGGAAAATAAGAGTCATGTGTCATAGTTGAATTCAAATTCATGAGTTGCGTCTATTCGTTGGAACTTTAAGTAACAGTCACAATGTTTCAAAATGGGTGGCTTGAGTTCTGTATAAACTCAAACATCCCACATATCTAATGGACTGAAGAAAAGAGTTTTCTCCAATGTCTTTTATTCTTTGTTAGTCAAAATTCAAGTCATGTCTTGAGAGTATGGAATATATGAAGTTTGCTAGAGTCCGAAGATTGGAGTGCTTTGACATCGGATTATAGATTGTTGAATCCTGGGAGACGGACGCTTACCGAACTACAAGCACAAGAGTAGGGGCGAAATTATGTCTTTAAGACATTGCATTTATGCAAGCCTCAATCTCCAAGTTTGTCAGTTTTTCTAACTTTCTCTCTAGTTGTTTATATTAATCTCATACATAAATTGATGTTGTGAATTTCTTTATGATTATTATCATTGGAATTATATTGTTAATTTCACATTTTCTAATGTTGCTCTATCAGAAGATAGGATTCTTGAAGCTAGTCCTTCCTTCAAGAAATCCCACATAGATAACTCCGAGGTATATATTGTAAGAATGACTTATATGTGAGTGTCATTTAAACCACAGTGTAGATATACAAGTGAAAGGGTTGTATTATGTAAGGACTCAATTATATGAATTACACCAGATTAATTCTATATTAGAGGGAAAATTAAAGGTGGTTATCAATTCAAATAAAAGGCAGTTGTAACCTACACAAACTGACAGCAACTGCATCTCTGATAAGGAGATACAGTTGCAGCATATAAAGTCGAATTTGGTCTCTCTTCTCGGGTACTACTTGTTCTCATATCGAATACCAGTACTATTGATAGTATTGAGATACTATTTCTGAATCCAAGAGAAGAGAAGACAAGATCATGGCTTCACTGTCTTCCACTCCAAGTAAATATATTTCTTATACTGTCACAAACTCTAATCATGCACATACTGCGTTTAATATGGTCATGCATAGTTTTGATTATCGTTTTAAGCATTGTCATATTGGTTTAGTTGTAATCGATCCTTATACATATACTTGTCTACATGTGGTATCAGAGCCACACAACTGAAACCTCTTTTCGGATAAAGAATGGCTATATTTTTCCGCTGTGCATGACAGTGCTCAATTTTTGGTATCAGCATGCAATATTATATCAGTGCATGAAATTCGAATTTTGTGAATTGCATCGTTTGTATCTCTGTTATTTCAATAAGTTATTAACTTGCTTCGTATCATTTCGACATACATATATGTGTATATGCTTGACGATTTATGCAATAAAAGGTCTGAATTGCAAATGAGCACACTAATGAATCATTACTTAAATGTAATTGATGTTGCATTCATGACAGAAGGAAACACTCTGAGATGAGTCTAGTATAACACTAAAGTGTAGAGCTAGATAATTTTCAGAACTTGAAGAATAATGCAGAAAGTGTGATTTACAAATATTAACAAGTAAAATGCTTCCAAAGGAGTGACTTTACTGGGTTCATTTGTATAATAAATGTATAGTGAGTAATGGATTACAATCTATCTTTGTGCTCTAACTTGCCCAAAGGTACTGTTATAAGGATAGTTTTTGTAGTCAATGACTTGGCTATGCAACATTTGGAACTTATTCATGTATATGGATAGTTTCTTGCCCAAAGGTGTGACTGAGTTTATAGTTTAAGTATGACAAGAAATTCTGTAATTATTTCTTAGTCATAGGTTTAAAAAATCCTCCAAATTTGAAGCAGGTTTCAATATGATGAGTTTGGTTAATGTAGAGAAATTGAATGGCAATAATTTCAAGGCATGAAAGCAGCAGATTGAAATGAATCTTGGTATGTTGGAGTTTAACATTGCATTCAAGGCTCCTCAACCTTCTGCATTGACAGATCAGAGTACTGCACAAGAAAGAGAATTCTTTGCGAGATGGGATAGGGCAAATCAAATGTCCTTACTTATCATGCAGAATTCAATGGAGGAACACATCAGGGGAGGAATTCCTAGGTGTGATTTGGCTAAGAATTACATGGACAGAGTTGAAGAGAAATTTAAAAGGTCAGACAAGGCTGAAACTGGTGCATGTTTGTCAGCACTCATTAACACAAAACATGATGGTTCTGGAAGCATTCATGAGTATTTGTTAAAATTGGTCAACATTGCAAACAAGTTGAATGCAATGGATATTGGAATAACAGATCAATTTCTTGTGCACATGGCACTGTACTCTTTGTCCAATGATTATGAGCAACTGAAAATGAGTTATAACACACAGAAGGAGATTTGGAGTATTAATGAGTTAATTGCTATTTGCTGTCAAGAAGAGGAAAGACTGAAGAAGATGAGAGCTGAGACTAGTGACTTTGCCAACCTAGTAAGTGATGGAAAAGGCAAGGGGAAGATTACTATAGTTCACAGAAATGAGAATTACAAGGGAAAGAAGCCAATTGCATTCAAGAAGTCTATGCCAACTGCTGGAACAACTTCTGGTTCCAAGAAACATTTCAAGTCTACTGTGATACCTGTAAAAGCTCATGCTACCTCCATTGCTTCTGGACCTAAGAATAATAACAATGGTGTCAAAAGATGTCATTTTTGTCATTCTGAGGATCACTTAAGAAAGGATTGTCCTGGTTTTAAAGCTTGGTTAATCAAGAAAGGTAACAAAATAATAAATGTTTTTGTGACAGTAGAGTCAAATATGGTTTTTATTCCTCAAAACTCTTGGTGGTTTGACACAGGTTGTTCAATACATATAACAAATTCTTTGCAGGGATTTCAAAGCCAGAAGAGAACAAGTAAGGAGATCTACAATGTTTATGTTGGAAATGGGAATAAAGTTGCAGTTGACTCTGTTGGTTCTGTCAAACTGAGATTGTCAACTGGTTATGTTTTAAATTTAAGTAATGTACTTTATGTTCCTTCCATGAGAAGGAACTTATTTTCTGTAATTCAATTTGTCAAGGATGGTTTTTCATTTGTAGGGGATGTTAATCAAATTAAATTTTATTTCAAGAATCAGTTTGACAATCTTATTGGTTATGCATTTCCCAATGGTGATCTTTGGCAAGTTCAATGTTCTTACCATCAAGAATTTTTTAATATAGAACATTCAGCCTCAAAACGTGTGTCCTCTGATGACCAATCTTATATGCTTTGGCATCAAAGACTTGGTCATATCTCGAAAGAAAGGATAATGAGGTTAATCAAGGATGGTATTTTGCCAAAATTAAACCTTAATGAATCTGCAGAATGTATTAACTGCATTAAGGGCAAAACCACAAACTCAACAAGCAAAAAGACAGCAACAAGAAGTAATGATCTCCTAGAGATTATACACACTGATGTATGTGGACCATTTCCAACAAAAACCATTTGTGGGAATTCATACTTTGTTCTTTTCATAGATGATTTTTCCAGATACACTTATATATTTTTGATCTCTGAAAAATCTCAAGTTTTGACTTGTTTTAAAAATTTTAAGTTAGAGGTTGAAAAACAATTGGGAAAATCAATGAAAGTTGTAAGGTCCGATCGTGGAGGTGAATATTATGGAAGGTACACAGAGAAAGTACAACAAAAGGGACAATTTGCCCTTTTTCTGGAACAAGAAGGAATTGCAGCTCAATATACAACTCCTGGTACACCATCACAAAATGGTGTTGCAGAACGAAGAAACCGAACCTTGAAGGAGATGGTGAGGAGTATGCTTTCTCATTCACAAATGCCATAATTTCTTTGGGGAGAAGCAATCAAAACAGCAACTTACATTTTAAATCGAGTACCAACTAAAGCTGTTGCATCCACACCATTCGAAAGATGGACAGGAAGAAAACCTAGTCTAGCTCACTTTCATACTTGGGGTTGTAGGTGTGAATCTAGACTCTATAATCCCAATGAAAAGAAATCAGACATGAGGACCACTAGTTGTTATTTTGTGGGTTATGCAGAAAAATCCAAAGGCTTCAGGTTTTACTGTCCTAATTCATTCACCAGAATAGTGGAGAGCAACAATGCCAAGTTTCTTGAAGATTGTGGAGCTTTGCATTCCCATTCCAAGAATTCTTATGAATTTGAAGAGATAAATGATGCATCACAGACCATTGAACAAGCAAATACTAAGATTCTCATACATGTGCCACTTGTAACTTCCCAGCCAAATAACATTACATCTTTACCTTTGTCGCCAACAAATGCAGTTCCAAATTCAGCGATTGTTGCAGATTCATCGCAGCCTACTACATCATTTCCCATTTCCATTTCATTTCAGCAGCCTACTGCATCCACTTCAGTTCCCGTGTTATCACCCCTTATAGTTCAACCAAGGAAATCCAGTAGGCCTAAGAGATCTGCCATTCCTAGTGATTACTTATGTTATTTGCAGGAAGTAGAGTTTGACATTGGTGATCATGATGATCCAACTACTTACAAAGCAGCTATGGAAAGTTCTAAGTCCTCAAGTTGGCAAGCTGCAATGGAAGATGAACTAGACTCCATGTACAAGAATAGTGTTTGGACTTTAGTTTTGCCTCCAGACAATGTAAAATCCATTGGTTGTAAATGGGTGTATAAAACCAAGAGGGATTCTCGGGGACAAATTGAAAGATACAAGGCAAGGTTAGTGGCAAAGGGTTTTACTCAAAAGGAGGGTCTAGACTACAATGAAACTGTTTCTCCAGTTTCCACAAAAGATTCTTTTCGAGTGATCATGGCACTCACTGCACATTTCAATCTTGAATTACACCAGATGGATGTCAAAACAGCTTTTCTAAATGGTAGTCTTGATGAAGAAATATACATGCAACCGCCAATCGGATTCATTGAAAGGGGGAAGGAAGATATGGTTTGTAAGCTTAACAAGTCAATATATGGACTCAAACAGGCCTCTAGACAATGGTACAAAAAGTTTGATCAAGTTGTAGCAGCTTTTGGCTTTGTGGAGAACAAAATTGACAATTGTATCTACTTCAAAATGGTGAAGTCTAATTTTATTTTTATGGTTCTTTATGTGGATGACATTTTACTTGCCAGTTCAAATGTTATTTTACTTGAAGAAACCAAAAATATGTTGTCAAGTAGCTTTGACATGAAGGATTTAGGTGCAGCACACTATGTTTTAGGCATTGAGATTACTAGGGACAAATCCAAGACATGGTTAGGGTTGTCACATAAAGCTTATGTTGATAAGGTTCTCAAAAGGTTCAATATGGAGAATTGCAGTGGATGAGATATACCACTTGGCAAGGGTGACAAATTGTCTTTATCTCAGTGCCCCATTACTGACTATGAAGTGCAGGCAATGAAGGGCAAGCCTTATGCTTCTTTCATTGGCAGTGTGATGTATGCTCAAGTATGTACAAGGCCTGATTTGGCTTTTGTGTTAAGTGTCTTAGGAAGGTTTCAATCGAATCCAGGATTGGCTCACTGGAATGCAGGTAAGAAGGTGTTGAGATACATGAAAAGAACTCAGTCATATGTGTTGTGTTATCACCATGTAGACGACTTGGAATTGGTATGCTACACTGATGCTGACTTAGGTGGATGCATTGATGATAGAATGTCTACAAATGGATACATTTTCTTACTGTGTGGTGGTGCTGTCTCATGGAGGAGCAAGAAACAAACCACAAGGACAGTATTGACTATGGAGTCTGAATATATTGGCTGTTTTGAGGCAATGAAACAGTGTAACTGGATGAAAAACTTAATTTATGAGATGAAGATTGTGAGAAGCATTGAAAGGCCAATCAAGCTTTACTGTGATAATACAGCTGCAGTATTCTTTGCTAAAAACAACAAGAGATCAGAGGCATCAAGGCTTATGGATATTAAATACTTGAAAGTTCAAGATAAAGTCATAGAGGGTGTGATTGATATACAACATATCAGTACACATGACATGGTCGCAGATCCATTGACAAAAGCATTAAATGTTACAGTCTTCAACAAGCATGTATTAAGAATGGGATTGCAGTCGGAGTAATCTGCACAAGTATGTATTTAAGTTGCAAAAGCTGTGAGTAATGCTTAATATGATTTCATATGTTATGTTAATGATGATTAATGCAATTGCAAATGTTTAAAGCAATTAAGATATCTGCAGTATCTTGTGACCAAAATAAATGTGGGAGTGCTTGATGTACAAGCAATTAAGTCCCAAAATCTTTTATTCTCTCGGCTACAACAAGAATGTGCTGGAGCTTAATCAGTTTGTGGTTTTGAGGTATAAACATTGTATTCAATGTTGTGTAGCCTTAAAACTCGACAGATGAACTCGCAGTATATGGTTGTAAGAGTCACTTAATTTATACAATCTGTGATCACATTTCACTTTTATATTTTACAATTAAGAATGATGGTTTAATCTCACTCATGTGGGAGAATGTAAGAATGACTTATATGTGAGTGTCATTTAAACCACAGTGCAGATATACAAGTGAAAGGGTTGTATTATGTAAGGACTCAATTATATAAATTACACCGGATTAATTCTATATTAGAGGGAAAACTAAAGGTGGTTATCAATTCAAATAAAAGGCAGTTGTAACCTACACAAACTGACAGCAACTGCATCTCTGATAGGGAGATACAGTTGCAGCATATAAAGTCGAATTTGGTCTCTCTTCTCGGGTACTACTTGTTCTCATATCGAATACCAGTACTATTGATAGTATTGATTTACTATTTCTGAATCCAAGAGAAGACAAGACAAGATCATGGCTTCACTGTCTTCCACTCCAAGTAAATATATTTCTTATACTGTCACAAACTCTAATAATGCACATACTGCATTTAATATGGTCATGCATAGTTTTGATTATCGTTTTAAGCACTGTCATATTGGTTTAGTTGTAATTGATCCTTATACATATACTTGTCTACATATATACAACCCCGAATTTTTTTAATTTTTTATACAAGCTGTGTTGGTGAGAGGGGCTGGTTTGGTATTGCTGTGCTTTGAAAAAAAAACTGCTGTGAGAATAAGCGGTTGTGCTGTGAGAATAAGCGGTTGTGAAATAAATCAGCAGAGTGTTTGGGAAAAAAAAAGCAGTCTAATAGTGGGTCTTTTCATTAAAGAAGCATTGTAGCTCTGTGTGCTTTGAAAAAAAACCAGTTTTCCAAAGCTACAAATAGCAGCTTCAGCTTTTTCCTTTGATTTCAGCTTATTCTCACAGCAGCTTCCAAAATAAGCCATTTTTTTTCAGTTTACCAAACACCTAAAACCCTCACAGCTTTTTTTCATGGGTGTTTTTTTTTTAAGCATCTCGCTCTCAAACTAGGTCAGAGAATCGTACTTGGGACCTTAGGTGCAAAGAGTTGAATGTTTTTAACCAACTCTTGAAACTATGGAAGACCCCCATTTCATAATTTTAGTTTTATTCAATATGTAAGCAAAAAATCACCTGCGATTCTGCATTGATTCTGATCTTCCTTTCTCTGTCTCTGTCTAGAAATTTCATGTGAAGTCTTCTGCAATAGTGAGAGAACTGCATATGGCACGCAGGGAAATAAGTCGATTCAAAGAAAACAGGACGGACACAGACGCCTTAAGAGCACAAGCGCAATCCGAGATGCTTGATGCAATGAAGAGAGCTAAAGATCTTTCTTCTGTAATTGAGGGATCAAGCTCCAAGGCGAAATAACATACACGAGAGAATGAAGTACTAAGGGCTGGTTTGGTATTACTGTGTTTTGAAAAAAAACTGCTGTGAGAATAAGCGGTTGTGCTGTGAGAATAAGCGACTGTGAAATAAATCAGCAAAGTGTTTGGTAAACTTTTTTTGTAAAAGTGTTTTTGGAAAAAAAAAGCAGTCTAATAGTGGATCTTTTCATTAAAGAAGCACTGTAGCTTCGAGTGCTTTGAAAAAAAACCAGTTTTCCAAAGCTACAAATAGCAGCTTCAGCTTTTTCCTTTGATTTCAGTTTATTCTTACAGCAGCTTCCAAAATAAGCCTTTTTTTTTTCAGTTTACCAAACACCTAAAATCCTCACAGCTTTTTTTCATGGGTGTTTTTTTTTTAAGCACCTCACTCCCAAACTAGGTCTAAGAAGGCGCGTAGGTAGGCGTGAATATCAGGTATTGGCTATTGGGGATGCGGAGAATAAAAAATATACAGAAGTGATGAGAGAATTGGAACTTGTGAGACAGGAACTAAGCATGCTTTAGCTTGATATGGCGTCGGTTTTAGAAGAGAAATCGCGGGCAGAGAAGCAAACTGAGGCCTCAAATGCAAAGATGATGTTTTATACAAGTTCAGTGGAAGCAATCAGGAACGAGATTGAAGAAGCAAATGAAGAGCAAGTGCTAGCTGTGTTGGCCCGGATTGAAGCTGCAAGAGAATTTGGAGATATAGAAGCTGAGAGAGAAATGGAAGCCAATCGATTCTCATTGGCTGGGGACGAAACCAGAAAGAAAATGAAAGATATTGTTGAAGAGGTGGTTGATTACTCGAAGGAGCTTGAAACCAAGTTAGCTGTCACAATATCTGATATGGATGTGTTACAGAATGATTCAAAGGATTGACAGCTTGAGTCGGTCAGAACCCAGGTTTGGAAAGAGGAGGACTTGGAAGGCTCAGAGCTGCTACAGTCACTTACCGAACAACTTGAGGCGGCAAAGACAGAATTTGCTGCAATAAAAAAAGAAGGTTTTCAGTACATTGCCTCCATGGATGTTATAAGAAATGAGCTTAAGCATTTAAGAGACAAGACAGCTCAGTTAAGGAAGACAGAAGAGAAATCGGATTTGAGTGTTCAAAATCTCAACTCAAAGCTTCTCCGAGCAAAAGTCAAGTTGGAAGCTGTATCTGCATCCGAAGAGAAAGCAAAATTGATGGCATCCAATCTATCTCTGACTTTTGACAAGCTCAAGACAGAAGCAGAAGCTGCAAAGAAAGAAAAGGAGCTTGTCTGCGAAGAGGCTGCAAGCATCAACTCCGAAATTCTGAAAATGGAATCAGAGATAGAATCAACCGAGGAAAAGTTACAGTCTACAACGCAAGAGCTCGAAACAGTCAAATCATCTGAAGCTGTAGCGCTTGAAAATCTCGAAACTCTGATTGAGAACACCGTACAAGCTAGAGCTTTTCAGTCGCAGAGTAGTTCTTCAATTACCATATCCAAGTTTGAACACAAGTACCTGACTGCATTTTGATGTCCCATCATGTATGAGGTAGTCTTCGGTGGCGGTTAAGAGCGGTGTTCTAAGCTCGGCGTCAGACGCTAGTGCTCGGTCGGAGGCCTCTCCGTGCTCGAGTTAAAGTCACCGACCCCTACTTTCTTTGTTTAGAGACTTCTTATGAGCTCATCCTAGAGCCTCTACTCTATGTTCTTTTTTTTTTGGGATTATCTATTTGGGTCTAATACAGAAAATTGGGCTATTGATTTATAATGGATTTGAAAAGAGTCTTGTATTAACATAGTTACGTAGTCCACTTTCTAAAGATGTATATTACATTTTTCGATGAAGATAAATATTTTACGTCTTTTTATTAAAGAGCCTTTCGGGCAATGAGTAATGTAAAATGTTCGTTTCAAGGCGTTATAGAATATTAGACTCGTTACTTGTAAGTCTTATGTTCAACATAGTGAATAACGAGTTCGATACTAAATTATTCTTGCATACTCATTATGCATGTTTAAAGAAAAAAGTGGGAGTAAATTATTAAACTTATCTGTAATTACCATATGTTTGGATTAGGAAAATAAATTTAAAATTTTGACAGAAGTCAAAATTTATAAATTGACATACACTAATTCTTTTGTTTGGATTCATAAAAATAGAAATTTAGAATTTTCGCCTGGAAAAAAAAAACTTGAAATTTGGGATCTTCAATCCTCAAGTTTAAATTCTATTTAAATAGTTGGCGTTTTAAATTTCTATGAGCAAGAGTTTAAAAATTACATACTCCGTATTCAAAATTTATTATTCTTTTAGGTTAATCAAATAAGAAAATTCACAAATTCTAGAAAATAAAATTCCGTCATTTTAAAATTCTTGAATAATCTTAAATTTTCTCATCCAGACAGAGTGTTAATTCTTTTTGTGTGAAATATATATATGAGAATGTTCCGTGTGATTATTATATTTGGTTATCTTTTAAATCTCATAATTGCACGCCTATTAGGATCGACTTCCTTACGTACGCAGGAGATTAAGGTGAATGAGACTGTCACTACTATGTTTAACATTTAGCGTGATGAACACAAATTGGTCGCGCAAAGCGTATTTTCGTCACACAAACGTCTGTGCGACGAAAACTACGTCGTGTAGAATCTGTCGCGCAAAGATCGTGAAGAAAGACTTTACGCGACGAATAAAGACATTGGTCATGGACAATAAGGCGTGACGGTTTTGCCTTCGTCGCACAAAATTTTTAGGAACAAATACATTTGCCGCATGGTAGGATACATATATGGGACGACTAATCTTTGTCTCTAAAAACTTTGCGTGGCGACATGTTGTTCTTGTGCGACGAAGACGGATTAGTCACAAAAAGTTATGCAAGATGAAGGTATTCGTTGCACAAAAAGAAAAAAAATATTTGTTCTGGTTTCAATTTTGTAATAAAATTAAATTGCAATTTTTTTTAAAATTTATTTATTTTGTTCTGATTTTAATTTTGTAATAAAATAATAAAATTAAATTGCAATTTTTTTTAAATTTATTTATTTTGTTCTAGTTTTAATTTTGTAATAAAATTGCAATTAAAAATGTAATGAAGAGAATAGTAATTTATTTAAAATAAAAATAAAATGTATGTACAAGGAAAAAGTTTAAAAAGTACAGGAGTAAAAAACTAAGAAAAGAAGGTGGAATAATCTACGGGGTCGTCATTCGCAGGCGATTGCAAAGCTTGGGGCAAGAAGGTCTCGGGGTTGAGGACGGGCTCAGAGGTCGAAGGGGCGAAGTTTTGGGCATGCTCGGGTTAGAGGGGCTCAAACGTCTACGGGGGACGAATATCCAGTAGACGAATGCTGGACTGACTGAGGGCTTGTACAATCAGTGACATCTGGCTCTTATATGAGGCGAGCTCAGTCATAAGGTCGGCCACCTCTTTGTCAAAGCTGTGACCTCGCCCTTTGACTGCAAGGATGAAGATGCTCTAGGTTCCCTCCGCCGGGCATTCCCTATCCCCCTACAATACGTCTCTGGCCTCCTCTTGAGAGTCTGATCCAAAGTGCCTGTAAGGATCTGAAACTCCGCATCCTCGGGGGGATCCACAGACTCGATCAGAGTCTTGGGAGGAAGCTGGGAGGCAGACTCTTGAAGAACCGACTACCTCTTTTCCATCATCGTCGCCTGTGTAATATAACATGAAATATTAATAATAACATTGAAATAATAACCATGATACTTGAATGAATAAGATAGTAATTACAATTGAAAATACTTACATGAAGGGACTCGGCCAACTCATCCTCGGGGAACATAATTAACGTCTGCAAAGACATCGATCTCCGGGAATTTTGAACCCCCTGAATAGAACAAGATAAGAAAAATGTTAGTACGAATTTTTTTTTTTATATTATTAACATATTAAAAATGGAATATGAAAAACTTTATTATTACCTGCCGCTGTGCCTCTCTCCTATATGAGAAGGGCTTCGAACTCGAATGGTGTAGAAGAGTCTTCTTCTCCTGATTGTTCTTGTTCGATTTTGCCTTCTTCTGTGACACGCCCCAACCTAGATATCCAAATGCCACCTAGATGGCACGTGATGGCCGACACCCAAGGGTGACGAAAGCCATGAATGAATGAATATGCGAAAAATATGGAAGGACAAGTAACCAGAATTAGGCAACAACAATAATCACAAGGAATTTATAAACATGACGAGGCAATAATAACAATAATCCAATTTAAACATGAACAAGACAAAGTATCCAACGATGAAAAATCTAAATAAAGATGTGTGGACATGTTCAGAGCATACCACTAAATGAAAATGCTAGAGAAAGGTAAGGCATCAAGTAACAATGATCATAAAAGGAGGCCATACTCAAATGGAGGGATGTAAGGTCACTGGTAGGAAAATGCCTCGATGCTCGAGTCGTAGTCTTGGTCACTATATCCTGAGGGGGCGCAAAACAGAAAGGTGAGTGGACCATAATTTATATTAATACTAATAATAGGAAAACCATTTTATTTCGGAACATACTAACCCTCTGTTTTGAAAACATATATAATACTACATATAGTAAGTTTTTTGAAAACTCTAACATGCCATGAAATCATTTTTAAAAAAGTATGAGTAAAACCATGCTCAATAATGGTGCTATCATCGTCCGAAGGTAAACCCATAAATCTCAACAATATTGTACTCTCTAGGGGTATCATAGTTGCTCGAAGGTAGTACCTGTCCATCACCCGAAGGTGAAGCTATACGACACTGGGTTACGCCAGTGAAGAAACATGGTAGGCCCCACCATCCGAAGGTCAAACTGTACGACTCCATATTACGCTAGAGAAGAAATATATATAACATCACACACTGACACTAGCCCCGAGTTAATGAAGCTGGGGGTATATCATCAATATCATCAACTTCTCATTCGCCTGAAAGCAGTACCTGTCCATCACCCGAAGGTGAAGCTATACGACACTGGGTTACACCGGTGAATAAACATGGCAGGCTCCATCACTCGAAGGTGAAGCTGTACCACTCCGGGTTACGCCGGATAAGAAATATATATAACTATCCTCAACTATGAACTATGGCAATAGACATGTACATACCCGTGTTGTGTGGATGAGTTGTATGATAACCCGCTAGATAAGCACCAAAAACATATCTCAAAAATCTCATATCCAAATCCGAAGCTCACAAGCTCAAAGCCTCATTTCATAAATCCAAGATAATTCACATTCGTAAAGCCATAGAATTCTATATATGAAAATCCCATATGTCATAACCTTTAGTAAAACATAAATTCGATAAATCATAAATATGTATAAATTTTTTTTTAATAAATCATAAATACTTCATAAAGCATAAATCCAACAATCCATAAAGCATATCATAAAACGTAATTAATCCATGAAATATGAAATGCATGCCAGCTTAATATTTTATAAAAACATGCAATTTAAGAAGGGTCCACTCACAAGTATTCCACTACAGGAGAGCCGCTCGAACTAGGGAGGACTGGATCACTTCCAACCGATGCACCTAAACACAAATGAAGACCATTTAATAAAACTCTACTAAAACGGTAGAATTTAGGAAAACGGACAACGGATTTGGATTTGGTACGTCGAATAACCTAAGGAGGGACCATGGGTACCCACACCTGCCGTCGCACGCGCGACCACGAGGCGGCGACAGAGAACAGTACCTCCGGCGGAGACGCATGTGCTCCACGTAAGCCCAATCGGGCCCACGTGCCGACCGTGGAACTAGGTTTCAGACTTGGGTTGCTGGTTTGGGCCGGTTTTAAGATCGTGTTTGGGCCTAGGTTATAGGGTAAATAGGTTGGGCTTGATTCTGGTTTGGGCCGAGTTTTGGATTGGGTCTCTGGGTAACAGGTCGGATCGATCCGGTTTCAGGCCATAGGTTCAGCCTGAATCTGGGCAGAAGCTCAATTTTACATCATTTGCATTTATTCAAAAGTCAAACTGAAGATACAAATATAAAGAACAAGAGTATACCAAGATGAGATCGAGTCTAGGTCGGGATCAGTCAGAAAGTGGCCTACAACTCATAATCATTCGTCGGAAAACTCGGAGAATGATTCCCGAGTTGGTTTCTGTGTCAAATGTCACCAAAATGTTTCAAAAACTACCTAAATTTACTCCTTAACATGATCTACAAATATTTAGAGTTGTTATCAAGCTTACCTTGTCGGAAAATGGCGAGAACTCGTCGGATTTACTTTTTGCACAGTAAAGGTATTGTGCAATGAAAGAGAGAGAAGTAACGGCTTCTTGTCATTCTGGGCACGTAGAACTCATAGGGGAGGAAATGGTGGTGGTGTGAAGGTCTCTAGAGGGAGAAAGGCCGGTGAGGGTGGTCTCAATGGTTGTTCTCGGATAGGGTTTGAGGTGTGGGTGAGAGAGAGACAAGGAGAGAGTGAGAGTGTCCTAGAGAGAGGGTTCACGGGTGTGGAAGAAAACACCCCAGAAATTGGGTAGGGAAATGCCACGTGTCAGCCATGTAGAGGCCTAAAGTGGAGAAATATCTTTACTGGTCAATTTACCAAAATGCCTGTGTCGTTCAAAAATTCGTAGATGAGAGCTATGAAAATAAAATTAAAAAAAATTCTAATACGTCAACGGACGAAAGTCAACGAAGGTCAACTTTTCTGTCACTAGGGGTATTTTTGTAATTTTAACTAATTAAAGTGAAATTTCTGAAATGGGTCGTTACATTCTGCTTTACACAAAATGAACGTATTAGTTAATTTAAATGAAATATAAAAAAATCAGTAAATATTAGTAAGAAAAGTATAATACTTTTAGACTTGATAAAAAAACATACCACATAGTCGGGCTTCTGAAAATGACTGCACAGCCACACCCCAATTTTCTTCCCGGTCCTCGAACTCTTTCGGGCAACCCTTCTCAAGAGCGACCTACGGATCATTAAATGTCTGAAAATATTGGTGCAAGTCGCCATTCCACTGCTTGTACCGTTCAGCGAAGAGCTTGTTGACGTACGCTAACATATCGTCGTTGATGTTGTCGAAATTGTAATTTGTCTGCAATTCCAGGGATCAGCAGTAAACTCAGGGAATGTTCGATCGAACTCTTTCCATGCCTCCCCATTTGTAGGATGCCTCATCATATCGTCGTCTACCCGTTTTTCCTTATGCCATCTCATGTCGGTGGTAGTATGCATCGACATATACAATTGCTACAATTTAGGTTTCAAAGGCAGATAACGCATGATATTTTGTGGGATCTTAGTCGTTCTATTCTGAGATGTCATTTTGAACCTCGACTCTTTGCATACAGGGCATTTATCCAATGCTTTATTCTCTTTGTAGAATAGAATACAATTGTTTTTGCAAGTGTGAATTTTTTCATAACCCAATCCTATACCATTCAACACATTTTGCGCATGTCTATGGTCTTTCGGCAAACAATTGTCCTTTGGAGGCATTCTCTTGAAAACCCTTAAAAAGTAATCAAAACACTGGTTCAACATACGATACTTTATTTTTCTGTGCATTAGTTCCAATATGGCCGTGAGAACCGAAAAGGTCTTGCACCTCGGGTATAACCTTTGGTTGGCATTTTTTAATAGTTTTTCATATTGTTCGCACTCTGCACTATCCATTAGTGTTGGCATGTCATCTTCCCCTTCTTGATTGGTGTTTGTCAATGCAAATGGAAAATCATCATTTATAATATTCATGACTTGTTCATTAGGATCCACATTAGGTTCAACATTGCCCACTGTTCTGGCATTTGAAGACGACGCATTGTCTAATTGTTCCCCATGATGGTTCCAAGTATTATAGGTTACAACCATTCCATTTCTTACTAAATGAAATCGAACATTTTGAATTGTGTCCTTTAACGTGTTGTTACACCTTCTATAAGGACACTGGATTCTAGTTGCACCCGGGTTGTGTGTACGTGCAAAGCCAATAAAATCATCGATTTTATCCAAGTATCCACGTTCTGTCCATAATTCCTACAACCACAATAATAGTATAACAATCACAACAACAACATCGTACAAATGGTATTGTCACCTTATGCCTCCGGTAAGGGTCCTATCCCATTTGGGAATGCAAAGTTATGTTACGTACTATACGGCTACATCAGATTCGATTTCGACATGGAGGAATTTCGGCAGCATCTCTTAATTCTTCAACCATAAACTACGCGCCATAACTGTGCATTCACAAACTGTCCAAATAATGGGATAGTTCAAGAATCAATTGGACCGCAGTCATGGTTTCACGCCCATGCACGAAATCCAACTAATCCTCGAACGGGAAACTAAATTTTACTAAAAAAACGACAAATACAAAGTTAATTACAATTAACTCTATACATCACAACACATATTTGTACGTCACGTACAAATTTAACAACATAATATAAAAATAATTTCACAACATAATATAAACATAACAACATAATTTAAGTTATTTTATATTCTTTAAAAATCAAACGAAGAAAGTATCTTCTAAATCGTTCTCCATCAATCGCTAATCACACACAATATCCCTATAGACAACGAATTTCATGGGATTAGTATGAATTTACATTAATACTTTTACCATAACAAAAAAATAATAAAAAAAGGCTTACCAGACACATCGAGATAGCTCGATCAACCTAGACAACAAGATGGAAGGAATATTAGATGATGAAATTGAGAGAAAATGGAAGTGATAGATGCTGGATTGAAGAAAACGAAGGGGAGAAGGTGCAGAGGCTGAATCTACAGTTTTCTGCCTCTGTAGCTAAAACCACCTTATAAAGATTACTTTTGGACGACTCATTTTGCGCGACGAATATGATGTTTGTCATGCCTCAATCCCGACATATGTCTAGGATCGACAAGTGACGGAAGACTGTAGGGGGATGCCAGGAAATACAAACTGAAAATAACAATAATCACATATATTTAAGGAAAAGTATAGGGGGTAACCTAACACTCCAAGCTCTCAGAACTCTGTCTGCTACCCCAAAGCTCCTCGTATCTAATAATACCTGCATAATCGCCCCTACACCATCGAAATGGTGCACTGGGTAAACAACAACCCGGATAAGCCGCGAAGCTCGTGTGAGTGACAATAATTCGACGTATGTGAAACTAATAAAAATCATCCATCGATCACTGTTTATAAACGTCAAATATAAAATCATATTTTATGAAATCATAATTAAGTCACTAAAAATCCCGAAGGAGTCACCCAGACATCCAACGGCTCGTCTGAAACAAGTCACAAAAGCTCACAACTACAAACTCATACAACACAATGAAAAGTAGGGCTAGAGCGACACAGTTCGACCGAAGCCTACATCTTTGAAGCTATCTCAATCGAACTCAATCCAAAGAATCAACAAAGCAACTAATCGAGTTCTGGACCTCTCAACGGAACCATAACACTAATCGGGATTTCGGACCACTCAACGAAATCAAACCAAGATACGATTCCGAACCACTCAACAGAATCGCGGAGTAGAAGAGATTCCATACCTCTTAACGGAATCCGAGTGGATACGATTCTGGACCACTCAATAGAATCGTGGAGTACAATGGACATTAGACCACTCAATGAAATCCAAGCTGGATACGATTCCGGACCACTCAACGGAATCGCAAATTACAAGGCATTCCAGACCACTTAACGAAATCCAAACGGAGCAGGGAATCGGACCACTCAACGGAACCCTAGCGGAAACCCAGTTCCAGATCACTCAACGGAACCGAGCAGGAGGCCAAAGGACATATCAATGACTCAAAGAAACAAACATGAACTAAGTACTCAATTTATAAGGGCTAAACAAAGTGAAACAAAGCATAAGTACTAAATGTAGAACGACTCAACGAAACGAGAAATGAAGTAATGAAATGGGACATAAAACAATTTTCAAAGAAACGAGTCCCCATAACAATCGGCTAACGGTCCCCTACTAGCCTTCACATTTCATCACATCAAACCAATCATACAAATTAAACCATATTTCCAATATGCACGTCAAATCACATTTCATAAAACTACATCGATGGCTAAATATAAAAAAAAAACAATTTTATAGAAAACATAATTATAAAACCAATTCATATCCACACAGGATAACAATTACGAAAACAGGGTAATCACCAATATCACATATATTAAAGTCACTCACTTGGAGTCCGCGCTAACGCACCCTAACACAAGAATTGAGACGTCACGCACTATCGTCTCCTAAAACAAAGTACAAGTCCACATTTAGATTCCTTCGATAATTCATATACCAAAAAAAATCTCATATGTCATCCACAACAACATTTAATGGGAATCAAACCGTTGTTCATAGGTAGGGTCCATGATCCTACGTCACTTGCTCTGCAAGATCCAACCACTAAATTTTTGATTCGTAAGTTCCTAAGGTCCTCAAATATTATGTACTATAATGTATCAAAGTTTGGTGACGATCCAACGGTCAGATCATCAATTGTTATAATGTTCAAGTGGTGGACCTTAACGAAATTTCTCCGGATTCTGCAGATTTTGCAGATTTTCTGGGCAATTTTTAGAACTTCATATCCTACTCGTTTCTCAACCAAATTCGACCTATAATATGCCAAAACGAAGCTAGAGAAGTGTAGAACAAGATTATACCTTTTTGAAGCCCAAATGGTGGCCGGAGGTGGAAAGAAAATGGCCTGAAATATGGATGTCCACGGGAAAACTGAAAATCATAGCTTGTCAATAACTTTGTCCACGGGCAAATTTTAAACGTCCATAACTTTGTCAATACTCAACGAAATCGAGTGATTCCAAAAATGAAAATCATAGCTTGGAACGAGAAGAACAGATTGGTACCTTTCCTGACGGATAAATCGTCGTGGTTTGGCCGGAAAATGGTCTATAAGGTCATGGGTTTGCATAAACTGGGCAAACTTTAAATCGTTATAACTTTCTCATTTTTAAACCAAATCACATGATCCAAACATGAAAATTCATCTACACATCATGAGGAATCCAATTATGGTGCTTTGATCCTGAGGTAAACTCGAGTATCCAACACATGAAACAGGTTCCTGGGATGATGGTGAACACAGTGAGGATGTTTGCAAGGTCCAATTTGCTAGAAAAGAAATGGTGGTGGATGATGGCGTGTCTCGGTGAAGAAGAGTGAATGAGAGGGAGAGTAACGGGAGAAAGAAGAAGAGGAGGAAAGAAGAATCCAGCAAAATAGGGACCAATCTGTGGGTCCCACGTGGCAGACAACAAATTTCACGTGTTCAATTTTCAATTTACCAAAATGCCCTAGACGTTTAAAGGTTCGTAGAATCTTCATTATAACTCCAAATTACATTTCGTTTGCGCCCACGCGTTTGTCTCAACAAGTACTATCCAAATATATAAAGATAAGTGGAAAATAAGTAGGGATCTAATACGCCGTAAATATAAAAGCGTCGAAACTAATAATACGAAATACAGAATACGTAATACGTAATTTTAAACAATGAAATCCGGGAACGGGATTTCACAATGTTCATCACGCAAAGTATATTTGCGCGACTAAGGCATTTATTTGTCGTGCAAGTCTACAAATTTTTTTTTTCATTTGCTTTATAATTTAATAATGTAAACAAGTTGTGCGAATACTATTTTGGTCATGCAACGTGCATATTTAAAAAACAAAATTCATTTCTTTCCATTTTCTTTTTAACTAATGTAAATTTTTATTTTAATCTAAATAAAAAACTCAAACCTAATTAAACATTACCAAAATAATTAATAAAACTAATTTATTATCCCAAATACATATTATAATAAATTTAAATTAATATTAATAGTCATCCATATAACATAAATTTATTAATTAAAGTAAAAAATAACGTCCTAAAAATCTTATTTCATAAAAAAAAACAATTAAACTTCAATCCTCATCCTTCGAGGCATCAGCACATCGCTCCACATCCTGTAGCACATCAAACTTCCACTGCCGGAGATGCATTTTGAAAAACTCATCCAGATACTTCCGCTGGTACTCATCGGTTTCATCAACATCTTAATGAACCTACATTAATGCCAATAACAATAAATTAGCAATTTAAAAAATACTACTTTTTAACAAAAATAATTATACATTATTTAATATAAACTTACCGATAACTCCCCCACCATGGACATCTTCAACTTCTCAGACACATTTTTTCAAGACTTAAACTCTGCAGAACATTGGCTCTGCACTAAACCCCCAATATCAAACCTAAGTTCGGCGTACGCATTAGCCCTACTTTTGTCTTCAAAGTAGGGCACTTGCTTACGACGGTACATCTCTATTCGCAATACACCTTTCCTTTTGCTAGAGCCTTTTCCTGAATCGGCCATTGCCTTTCAAACAAAACCTTTGAAAACTAGGGTTCTGAAATTCTATTTTTATAGAACCCATAACACTTTGTGCAACGAAGAGGTTCGTCGGGCAAAATGCGTTATCAATGCACAATAAATGGGCGCGGTTGAAGGGTATATGACCGTTTTAGTGAAAAAAAATTTCGTTGCACAAACACTTGGCGGCAAAAAAAAAATTTCCTGTTTTTTCTTGTGCAACGACCATAAACGTTCGTCGCGCGAAGTATTTTTACACAACAAATATTTTCGTTGCATAAAGTTTTTTTTTGCCCTATCCTGCCATTTTGCATGACGAATATATTTTTTCGTCACGCAAGTGCCACTTAGGCCAGAAAATTTGTTTCATCGCGCAAAATCTCGTCGCGCAAGCTATTTTTTCTACTAGTGTGTGGTAATTACAATTCAGGTTTAATGTGTTTAAAGACGCGTTCAAACTTGAAGTTCGTGGATTCAATGGCTTCAAAGGAACCTTCGTTTCTTTCAGTTTTTGCAGCTTGGGTTTATTATGTTATAATTGTTGGAAAATTAGTTGTTTATTTTTATAGTTTTGGTTTTTGGCCCAGCCTATTAGAATTAGGTTTTTGTTTTCCTTCCATATTAGATATTATGATTACTCTATATAAATAGAGAGTTTTGTTATTCAGTAGTAAGTTAGTGAAGATGTAGCCGTTTCGGCAATTCGTTTATTCATTTTTCCATTAGTAAAATAATAACATATATATTCCTTCATTTGATCTTTAATTCATACTTCGAATTCTTGACTCCATCAACGTGTCAAGATATCGTCTATGTATGTAAATCCCGTTTCATTACATGCTTATGGGTAGAATATAATGACGTAGTCAGGTCCGCCATTGCAGGTAAATGTGCTGGTTTTATCATCATAAGCGTAGCTATAAGCTTGAGGGCATTGTTGCTCAAAGACCAAAGAGTACTCCGTGGCAGGACATGTCCTCGGCTGATCATTCGGTGGAGTGCAGCAGTAGCTCATCGAACGCCACGCAAGCGCTTTTGCAACTGATGACACTCCCATCAGCCACTTTCACTTGTAACTGAGTTGGACATGTCGTGTTAACATTCGTAGGGCAAGTCGAGGCCTTGCACTCGCCGATGCCGCCTTGTGGGGCGACAAACATAAGCAAGTTGAAACCGTCAACAAGGTTAACATCGTAAAAATCTTGACCCCCGTTTTCTGCGATTGTGATTTCTACTAAAGTTGCTGGTGGAACTGCGTCTGCGCCGTTCCATGCGACCTGACTAAAGCCACAGTCTGTAGTTTCACAATTGAATTTTCCAGCGGCGTCTGTGGAGCATCTGGTTCGAGCCCAGAAGCGACCGGACCATGGGGATGGAGCGTCCACTGACTGGCTAGCTTTGGATGCTAGTTCGAACCCGGTGAGTGATAATTGAGGTGTTTTGGTCACCGGTTAGGGTTCCTAGCCAGACAGTGTTAGGGTAGTTGTTTGTGAAGTGATTTTCGCCACATGTGCACCTGAATTTATATTCAACATAAAACTAGATGCTAAGAATATTGAAATCTAAATACAATTGTAAAATATATCAAATTAAAAATAAATAAAGGGTAATGCTAGGGAGACTAAATTTGTAGGCAAAATTTGTAAACTAAATGATGTGTCACTAATAGAAATCAACATGTTTATTAACACTTAAGTAATAAACCAATCATCAACTTCCATGTCCTTTAGTTTCCAAAATTTTGTCTACAAATGTAACGACATATCCCTAAATATTATGATTTTTATAATTTTAAACCGTGAATTTACGAAAATACCCTTCGAGGCAAAAACGTTGACGTTTGTTGACCGCCTTGTCGTGTCACGTAAGATTTGTTTCCTTGGCGTATCCTTGTAGTATTATATATGTGTTTTCAAAACAGGGGGTTAGAATGTTCAGAAAGAAAATGGTTTTCTTATTATTAGTATTAATATTATAAACTTTGGTCCACTCACTATTTATTTTACTACCCCTTCAGGAGTTAAAATCGAGGCACTCGATCCCGACGTTAGGTCACTTCTGCATAGGTATCTTCGAGTCTTTTTAGAGTAAAGCCCACTCCTTTGTTCGTACAATTTTATATTAATTCTTTCACCTTATTCTTGATTAGTTGTATTCTCTGAACACGTTTCTGCATTGACATAATTCTTTCTAATTACATATTTTATTTGCCTGCATGTTGAAATGGCTACGTCACCCTTGGGTGTCGGCCAGCACGTGCCTATCCTGGTAATGGAGGAATATCGGGATCGGGGCATGTTAGTTTGGCATTGGAACAAGTTTGTTCAGAGCATACTTAGGATCTTCTTCTACTCTGGTAGTGTGTCGGCCTTGATATCATTTGGATGTCACGACTTTTGTTTATTGATGTCCTTCGGTAAGGTTGTGCAATCCTCTTTCTACCTAAATAGTCACATCCTATTTAAAGCATAAGAAATTTGTGTCGGGATTATGCCTTAAGTTTGATGTAGTTGATTGATGGACTACTCACAATAATGAATCAATACTCTACGTCATGCGTTCCCTAGGAATGGCACACAGAGTCAAATTTACATAGAAGTGACGTGAAATAGAGAAATCTTAGTGGGATGAAGACTCATTAGGTCCAGGTGAAGATCCGATACAATGTTGATAATATGCTACTTGCGTTCCTTAGGAATGGCGGGCAAAGGCATACCTGTTGGGAAATCACTCAAAATATCTGAAGTCTGTGTTAGAAAAAATTAAGAAAGCACCAGTTGTAGGTGAAGTTAGTAGGTATCTGTGTGGTAGATCCAATCAGTTTCCTTAGGCTTACTGTTTCCCCTGATAAAATTCGTGTGGACCTTCAGAAATTTTCTCAGTGATTGTTTTACCGATAATATCCTTGTCTACTCCAACCACGAGGTTAGTTTAGTAAACATCAACAGCCAGCTTTATACCAAATTCGTCAAATGTCGACCTTGCTTAGATTACATACCTTACTTGGGAGACGTGAGTGTAGCAAAAGATATTCTTACCAAATCCAAGGTTGTGATGATTGCAAATAGAAATCCTCTCGAGTGTAGTGAATTACGAAATACCATTGGTTGTGTCGGTTCTATCGACAATTAGCAATGATTCTTTGACCATAGTCTTACTTCCATTCCCGTTGGCTAGGAAAAAGTCAATTTTGTTAAGATGTTGAATGTGAACAAAGTTCCTGACAATTGAAGTTTTGTCTCACCTGACCACTTTTCTTACACCTTTCGATGACTTCGATCAATTTCAAATCCGACTGTGATGTTTACTAAATGATTTGTCGTGCGCTGATGCGGCATGATCGAGTAACGCTTATGCCTTTCAACGTTGGAACAACATGAAGTGAACCGTTTTATCTATTACCTAGGGTTAACGGCTACCATCCTAGCTTGAAAACCTAATGACACCCATTATGGAGGCAACCATGATGATTCGACCAACTCACTCAGCGTACTATCTATTAATCCATGAGGACTATACTTTTAACCATTTGGCTGAATTCCTCATTCTCAAATCTTTCAAACTTTCTGACATTTTGGTTCGCATCGGCTCTGTTTGTAATCTCTGTTTCACCTCCTAGTACTAAAAGATATATTAGTCAATTTTGGGTTACCCTATTGCTCTTCGTATCATTTTTGAAGTAGACAGACTGTCCAAGAAGACCACTCAGACGTCGAAGTTTTTAGTTGAGATCGTCAGTCCTTCAATCACCCAATCAGCATCCCATAGAGTGAATCTTCACCACTAGTGATTTAATATTCCTGGAGCTACGGTTGCAACGAATTTTTGTGAATTTTGGGTCGAGGAAAAATCTAAATTTTTGTTCATCAATTTTCATTAGACTATTGTTCAAGTTGAGTTAGCGTCCGACCATTTCAATTGTTATCACATAATCAAGTTAAATGTTTATACGTATTCAAGCATCAGAGTTGTATATTCAATCCAAATATCTTGTACTCTAGATTTAATGGACTTGTTTTGACCCTTAAACTCTTGAGTGTTCTTTTAGCCTTCTCGACATGGTTTCTCGCTAAATTCGTGAGGAATTCATGATGGATCGACTCGGCTGAAATGTGAGCCCAGTTTCATAACAAAATTATAACAGGAACATTAGGAGCATAACCTTTTCGCATGTTAAGCCTCGATCCCGACATACGTCTTGGATTGACATGTGACAACATCAAGTACTCGTATATATATCGTACCTCGCCTTCGGGCTGTGAACAAAGTACAACTTAAGTCCCAAATTTGTAGTAATTTTTCGTATGTTTTATGGCTACATCTAACCTCCTTGTTAGATTACCTACGTACCCTAAATAGGAATCAAGCCATTCGTAGTTCACCATTCACTACACTCGAACATTCATCACATAAATCGTTATGTCTCAACAATATACCACAATGCATATCATGCAATATTTCAAAGAACAAACAACGAAGCATAATCATATTCTCTAACCATATTGATCAACAAGTCTAATCATAATGCCAACAATCACAACCAACATCATTCCACAATTACATCATCAATAACACATACAAAACATCGAAATGCAGGGCTAGAGCGACACAGTTCGGCCGAACCCTACATCTCTTGAGCTGAAATCAAATCCAAGGAACCAACAAGTCAAATGATGCGATTTCGGACCACTCAACGAAACCAAGACACCAAAGGGGATTCCGGACCACTCAACGGAATCCAAACCAAGATACGATTCCACACCACTCAACAGAATCGTGGAGTAGAAGGGATTCCGGACCTCTCAACGGAATCCAAGTAGATACGATTCTGGACCACTCAACGGAATCGCGGAGTACAAGGCATATCGAACCACTCCACGAAATCCAGCTGGATACGATTCCGGACCACTCAACGGAATCATGGATCACGAGGGATTCTGAACCTCTCAACGGAATCCAGACAGAGCAGGAAACCGGACCGCTCAACAGAATCCCAGCTGATGCCCAGTTCCGGATCACTCAACAGAACCGAGCGGAAGGCCAAGAAACATAACAATTGCTTAAAGAACAAAACATGAACCAAGTGCTCAATGTACAAAGGCTCAACGAAATGAAACAAAGCACAAGTACTAAATTTAGAACGGATCAACGAAGCGAGAAATGAAACAATGAAATGGGATATGAAACAAGCTCAACAAACCCCATGGTAATGGGTTAATGTTCCACTACTAGCCCTCATATTTCATCACATCATACCAATCATGCAAATCAAATCACATTTCAAATATGCAAGTCAAATCACATTTCATTAAACAATTCAATAAGCAATTCAAATCACATTACAAATATCATCAATACACGAGTTAAATCACGTTTGATAAACATACGTCAATAACTAATTACATTTCAATAGATTCACGTTATAAAATCAAGTGATATTCACAAGGATACTAAATCCGAAATCAAGGTAATAACCATATCACGTATCTTAAAGTCATTCATTATCCAATATAGACCCACTAGACTTTACTTGGTCTCCCATAGTACTAATTTTAGTATTTCAAACGTTTCAAGACATGTTAATCAAAAGTCAACTCTCAGGCAAAGGTAGGTCAACAATCCTACGTAATTTGATTCGGAAGATCTGCACATCGGATTTCAGATCCTTAACTTCCTAAGGTTCTTATTATACTCATAGAACGATATACTAAAATCTCATTACGATCTAACGGTCGAATTTCCGCCAATTACAAATTCAAGTGGCGGTCAAATTTTGGTTTTACAAACTTAGAAATTTTATTCGGGAAGATCTGACGGTCGAACTCCCGATCCGTAAGTTTCTATGGTCCTCAAATATTACGTACTACAACGTATTAAAATTTAGTGACAATCCAACGGTCGGATTTTCAATTCATACAATATTCAAGTGTCGGACCTTAACGAAATTATACCCAAACAATGGAATTCCGTCAATCGGATGTCAAATATGGAATCAGGGCATCAAAATTTAGCCTATTAAGGTTAGGTGAGGTCTCAGCCCACGCGGTGGCCAGCCGCCCCGACTCACCGAAAATTCAACTATTTCCAAAATTAACAAATTTCACATTAATATAGATCTCAATGAGAAGAGCAAGTTTCATACCTGTGACTAAGGCCAATTTGATCGGGAAAAGCTCCAATTTCCCTCAAACCCATCGGAAACCCTAAAAAGGGTATGTTTCGATCCATCACCTCTGGTGCTCTGCTGCCCCCAAACTTGTTTGGGCTTTGTTTCTGGCCTCTAGATGAGTGTTTTGGAGGTGGTAATTGAAGGAGTTAACTTTAGAATTTGAGGAATCGTCACACGAACTCGTCGCACCCACCGACGGTTCTTCATCAATTTACAACTAATTTTTTTCTCATTTTGGATGGAAAAGGAAAAGTGAGGGGCTAGTGATGATTGGTAGTGGTGGATCGGTCCAAATCGTCAAAAAATGGCGGAAAAGTGACGGGAAGTTACTGGAATATGGGTCGGGTCACGATTTGGGCGAGGGATCAATGATCTCGTGCCCTCATCTTCTCTCCCTTCCCCTCATTTCTTCTCCCCCCATTCCCGCACTCCCCTTTCCTTCATCTCCCCTGCTGGCAGCTTCCCTTTTTCTTTTTTTTTCTTTTCCAATAACCAAAACATCTCTAATTTCTTCATTTCAACCCCAATTCGTGAACAGAAATATGTTCTTGAAAATTCCATTTAGTCCATTAAGGACGTTGTTGTCCTTTTACTAAAAAAAATTAAGCGCCACAAATATAAACGAGTCGTAATTAATAATATGAAAATATGTAATTTTAAATAAAGAAATCTGGGGACGAGATTTCACATCGCAAGCTTACCATACTTACTAGGAAGAATTTGAAGTGGTGAAGGTAGAAATGTAGATCCTGAGCTTGAGCTTTGTGATGTCAATTTCTATGTGTGGCTTGAAACGGTAACCGTCATTTGAAGGAAGTGGTCAGAGTGAGAGTTCCTCTAATATAGGTTTCGAATCTTATACTTCTCGATCAGGAGAGCGATCATCATGGTTAGTCACGAAAGAATTGTTTTACGACAAGTGTTCATCTTTATGCATCTTTCAACTATTTCACTCTAGGACGTTATTGTTCTTAGGTACATGGATGTCGAAGCACTTCTAGCAGCTCTGATTGGTGCACTTTGGGGTAGTGCATGAGCGCGATCGAGGCGTGAATCGGATGATTTTATGCACATTCTCACATTGAGGGGCAAATAGTATTTTGGTACCCTCGGGAACTTCTCACTTGCTTACCAAGACATCAATGAGCTATCAGTATTACAGGTTGCAGACTGTAATATCGAGGGCTTATTTGTTGGGTTCACTAAGCAAGTGGGCAAGTCAGCCCGTCTACGGCGGTAGTTATTAATTAGCTATGGTCTGGACTCGATTCAAGACACACCCATTCTCGGAGTACATGACATTATGAATGCTTGAGCAAGGCCCATTTTCATTTTTCTGTTTGTTTTGATTTTCAATGCAAATATTTTAAATTACATTACTATATTTATATATTTGTATTTTTGCCATTACGAATTTTGGGTGAATCATTTCCACTTTTGATTTTAAACTCAGTACAAGTATTTGAATCCTACTTTAGTATATACCTATTTTTTCTCATCATCTTATTATACACATATATTTTTGACCTTATGTTATTACATAATAACATGTATTTTCAACTTTATATTTTTACATAAGTATTATACTATACTATTATTATTGAGGAAGGAAGAAGGTATGAGCTTGGAGGCATGAAAGAGGAATCTTTGCAATCCGATCGTGACGGAATGGCATTCTCTTTTATGCAGCTGCTCTAACTTGATTTCTTCTTTATATATGTTTTCTTCCTATTTTCTAGTATTTTTATGTATAGCAAGTTATTTCAAATTTCGGGGACGAAATTTTCTTAAGAGGGATAGATTGTAATGACCCATCCCCAAATATTATGATTTTAATATTTTTTTAAAGCTTGAATTTACAAAAATGCCCTTCAAGGCAAAAACGTTGACTTTTGTTGATTGGCTTGTAGTGTCACGTAAGATTCATTTCCTTGGCGTATCCTTGTAGTACTATATATGTGTTTTCAAAACAGAGGGTTAGAATGTTTAGAAAGACAATGGTTTTCTTATTATTAGTATTAGTATTATAAACTTGTCCACTCACCCTTTGTTTTGAGCCCCCTTCCAGAGTTAATCGAGGCATTCGATCCCGGCTTCAGGGCACTTCCACATAGGTATCTTCGAGTCTTTTCAGAGTAGAACCCGCTCATTTGTTCGTACCATTTTATATTAATTCTTTCACATTATTCTTGATTAGTTGTACGCTCTGAACACGTTTCCGCATTGGCATAATTCTTTCTATTACATATTTTACTTGCCTGCATGTTGAAATGGCTTCGTCCTCTGGTGTCAGCTAGGATGTGCCTATCCTGGTAATGGAGGAATATCGGGATCGGGACATGTCAACAAATTTAGTCTCTCTAGCATGTTCCCCATAAATAATTAACCGATTGGCTAAATAGCGAAAATGGTCCCTGAGATTTGCATAACTCATCATTTTGGTCCTTGAGATTTCAAATCAATAGAAGTGGTCCCTGAGATTGTTCACCATCCATCATTTTGGTTCTTTCGTTAAGTGTCCCGGAGCTCTTGGCCAGAAGTTTGGGCAATTTTCAAAGCTTCGTAACTCAATCGTTTCTTAACCAAATTCGAACCATAATATATCAAAATGAAGATAGGAAGTGTAGAATAAGATTATACCTATTTCGAAGCCCAATGGTTGCCGGATATGGCCGGAAAATAGCCTCAAAGTTGACTGTTCCGAGGGAAAATTGGGAAACTCGCCGGAACCTGGGTAAACTTTAAACGTTGATAACTTCTTCAATACTCAATGAAATCAAGTTATTCAAAAATGAAATTCATACTTCTCAATGAGACGAAGAGAATGATACCTTTTTCAATGGCTAATTTTCCGTAGTTTGGCCGCAAAAACGGCTCGAAAGTGGCTAACTAGAGACTAAGACAACCACTTTCAAGCCGTTTTTCGGCCAAACCATAGGGAAAAAGGTACCGTTCTCTTCGTCTCATCGAGAAGTATGATTTTCATTTTTGAATCATTTGATTTCGTTGAGTATTGAAGAAGTTATGAACGTTTAAAGTTTACCCAGTTTCCAGCGAGGTTTTCCCTTGGACCAGTCAACTTTGAGGCTATTTTTCAGCAATCTACGGCAACCATTGGGCTTCCAAATAGGTACAATCTTATTCTACACTTTCCTATCTTCATTTTGATATATTATGGGTCGAATTTGGTTAAGAAACAATTGGGTTACGAAACTTTAAAAATTGCCCAAATTTCCGGCCAAGAGCTCCGAGACACTTTACGGAGTTTTTAACGGAAGGACCAAAATGATGGATGGTGGACAATCTCAGGGACCACTTCTATTGATTTGAAATCTCAAGGACCAAAATGATGAGTTATACAAATATCAGGGACCATTTTCGCTATTTAGCCTAACCGATTTGAAATCATTTTAAGAACTTTTTCATAACTAATCAGTAATTTTATTATAAATATGCTTTGATGATGATTCATCTAATTTCATGCTCTCATCACTGCATTGGCCGGCTCACTTTTATGTCCGCATTACTCATCATCGATCGTTATTCTCTTTTAGACTCTCTACCGTCGCTTTTAACGTTGTTACGATGTAAAGCGGACAAACCCCTCTCTAATATTTGCATCCGGTAGGCATGCATATTAGAGGCTAATACGAAACAAAATAGAAAATAAATTAATAAGAAGTTTGTATATATAATATACCTGAGAAGAAGAGGATGGTCAATGTGAGGCCGAGGAGGGAAGCTACCTGGCTCTTCATCATCATCATTGAATATATCTTAATTGCCTGTTTGTTGCTAATTAACTTGAACTTTTGAAATGATTAAAAGTGCTTTTTGTGAAAATGTTTTTGGAACCAATTTTTAGTAAGAATGCAAGTAAATTCTGAAAAAAAAAAAAAACACTTAAAATGTTCCTAGAAGAAGCACAAGTTATGTGCTTCTTCCAGGAAGCACTTTAAATGCTTTTGGAACCAAAAAAATATTTTTTCTAAAAGCACTTTCAGTAATTTTGAAAGCACATCCAAACGAGCTAGTAATTGCGGGTCTAAGTTGCAAGGGTGACTAGCAAACGAACGTGCAAACTAACAAATAGAAAAGGGATAATATTTGGTCTTGGACAGTTCTAGATATCATCCTTAACCTAAAATAACTAACAAATTCAGTTTTAATCCGTAAGTAACGACCGTTTAATAATCATTTCATATTTCGATTTTAGTCTTTATTTTTGTGTTAAAAATAAGAGAAAAACATAGAAGAAATGGGGGATATAGAAAGAAGGGGATGGAGAGACATACTTTTTTTAATGGGATTAACGTACTGTCACAGTTTTAATCACTAATCCCATATTATATAAATGGTTTGTGGACACATTTTCATAGATGATAAAGTGAATGAACAAAATAGTGTTATATATGAGTTGAGTTGATTGATTATATAGTCTGATTAACCAATCAACTAGTACTACGGTTCAGTAATATTTTTCTCTAATTGAAAGGACTCGGATTCGAATCACATGGATGACGAGGACGTATTATATTTGTTTGAGTTCAATACATAATTAGTAGCTGACACATTGTATGCCTAGCCCAATCCTAATTTCCATTCGAGTAGAATATATCGTTGTCACATCTGTTTGATTGGTAGTACATGCCTATTAGTTAATAAACATGATCCATAAATTACGCATCCTATATGTGTGATGGCGAAGACAGAATAAGAGAACTGAAAAAATGCCATGAGAGATCAAATAGAAGGTTGATTAGTAGTCGCATGATTTTGAATTTTGACAAACAAGCCACAGAGATAGCTGAGATTCCGCCATGTGTGTAGGTTTGTTGCGTGAAATACTCGCCGGGCTCCCGTGAAGGAGATGGAACAAGCACTAGAAGGCTTGAATTGTCAGCTTCGATTTTCCTCATCCCATTCCATTTTCAATAGTAACTTAGTCGTTGTGTGACTTGGTCTTCAAAGTTTTTCTTTTCTTTTGACTTTTTGATATTTTTCACTTCATTAAAAGGGTGATTGTCTCTCATACACACATATATATATATACACACACACACATATATATATATACACACACACACACACACACACACATATATATATATATATGTGTGTAGTTATTAGTGAGCCGCTAATTCGTTCCTCTCAAACTTTCATGGCATTGCTTTTGTAACATGCATATATTGTCTCCTACTTAGGGCTGGTTTGATATTACTGTGCTTTGAAAAAAAACTGTTTCTGTTGTGCTGTGAGAATAAGCAGCTGTGAAATAAAGTAGCAGAGTGTTTGGTAATTTTTTTGTAAAAGTGATTTTGGAAGAAAAAAAAACAGTATGATAGTGTTTGGTAAACTTTTATGTAAAACAGTTGTGGCTGTGTAAAATGATGAAAAAGGGTATAAAATGAGTATAATGTTAAATGTAAAATATATAAAATGAGTATAATGTTAAATGTAAAATAATAAACCAATGTAGAAGTCTCCCAACTCTCCCCCACTCCCCAATTTTCTGTGTTTATTTTTTGTTTCTCTGCTCCTTCATCTTTTTTGTTTTAATTTCCTCCTTCTTCTTCATCTAGCAGACATGGCAACTACCATCAGAGCAAGACCACTTCGCTTCGACGATCTCGTCCTTCATACATCAACAGTCACTGTAGAAGATCGACGACGTCCTCAGCAAAACAATCTCGTAGTTCTGTAGGGGCAATTAAAGGGTTTCAAAGGGATTGACCGATGGCAACGACAAGCTTCTCGCTGTCTCCAGTCCAGCCTCTCTTCCTTCCGCAAGCAGCACTCAAGGTTATCTCTTCCACCTCCACCTTGTTTTCTTTTTTCTGATTTGAAACAAATTCAAAGTTGTAAACTTTGAAGAAGGAGAAATTAAATTGTTGTTCTTTTTGTCTGCAGATTCTTGAAGTAGCAGAGGAAAAATGAGAGTTTTATGCTTTTTTTTTTTTTTTTTGCGATTATCAGGTTTCTGGGTTTTGTGGTGATCGACAAAACCGTTTCTGGGTTTCTATGTTTCCATTTCTTGTGCAGATTGGCAAAGCCGTTTCTGGTTTAAGGGCGTTATTGGACTTTAGAAATTTTCATTAAAGGTGCACTGTAACTCCGCATGCTTTACCAGTTTTCCAAAGCAGCATTTAGCTGCTTCAACTTTTCTGATGATTTCAGCTTATTCTCACAACAGCTTCCAAAATAATCCTTTTTTGTTTTAGTTTACCAAACATCTTCAACATAAAAACTTTGAAAATAAGCAGCTTTTTTTTTAAGCACCTCAATGCCAAACCATACCTTAGTAATTACTGCCTGCAAAATCCGTCAAGTGTGAGTTTTATCATAAAATACCTCAGTATTAATTGGTGTGAAATTTTATTTCAAAATATATACTAAGCAAATAAAATAAGAAGAAAATGTTGATTATGTTTTACGCGGTCGTATGGTTTGGCATGCAAAGACGTGGTAGCTTATAATCCCCTTCGATTTCTAAGATACATCCAGTACATCCAATCTTACAAAATCTGTTTTATTTTGCATTTCATGCCAAGACTGTCTTTGTATGTTATTTATCATTAAACGTCACAAGTCACAGAAATGTTTGTTTTTCAACCGGAATCTTTCTATTTTCACATTATTTTGGGGAAGGGAGAAATACATTCTGACCAAAAATACATTATTTAGTGTAAATAAATATATCGTTGTATCCAAAAATATAACCACAAACTCAATGAACATGAAATAATTGGGGGGCGGGGGGGCTTTTGTAACAGTAGAGTAGAGTTCAGCTTTGAAACGCATGTACCAACTTATGCATAATGCAATAGTTGTATTTGGAGAAATTTGAGGTTCCACGATAAAATCAATTGGCAATATGAGAGGAGGGATGGTGGATATTAAACTAAACATGGTAAATACCAAAAATATATATGACAATATTTGAGAATTTCTTATGTATGCATTAATCTCCAAAGTGGAGTATATATAGGAGTTACAATTGGTATTACATATGTATTTTCCCAATGTGGGACAATAAACTACTATTTACACTTTAACTAATATATAACTCGCAAAACTTCCCCTCAAGTTGGTGCAAAAATGTCACGCATGCCCAACTTGTCAAGCGAGTTGGAGAACACACTATTAGACACAGCCTTAGTAAGAACATCAACACGTTGATCTTCAGATCCCACAAAGAAAACATAATAATTCCAGCATCCAATTTTTCCTTGATGAAATGTTGATCAATCTCCACATGTTTTGTGCGATCATGTTGCACTGGATTATGAGCAATCTCAATAGCAGCCTTGTTATCACAATGAAGTTTCATAGCACCCTTGGGTTTAAACCCAAGATCTCTCAACAATTTTTTCAACCACAACAACTCACATACACCATGAGACATACCACGAAACTCAGCTTCTGCACTTAACCTAGCCACCACTTTTTGTTTCTTGCTTCTCCAAGTAACTAAATTACCACCCACAAACATAAAGTATCCAAATGTAGATCGCTGATCAGTGATAAAACCTGCCCAATCTGCATCTGTATACCCTTCGACATTCAAATGACCATTCTTGGAGAAAACCAAGCATCTGCCAGGAGCCATCTTCAAGTAACTCAAAATACGAGTTACTGCATCCATATGAGCTTCACTAGGTGAGTGCATAAACTGACTTACCACACTAACTGCATAAGCAATGTTAGGGCGAGTATGAGACAAATAAATTAATCTCCCCACAAGCTTCTGATATTGTTCCTTATGAGTAGGAACTTGATTTGGAAATAAGCCCAAACGATGATTCTGCTCAATCGGAGTGTCAACAGGTTTTGAATCTAACATACCTGTTTCAGTTAACAAATCAATAGCATATTTCTGTTGAGACAGAAAAATACCATGCTTGGATTGTGCAACCTCGATTCCAAGAAAATACTTCAATTCACCCAATTATTTCATCTCAAATTCAGTAACTAGGTACTTTTGAAGGCGTTGTATCTCCTTCTGATCATCACCAGTCACTATCATGTCATCAACATAAATAATCAACGCAGTTAGCTTACCATTGTGTCGCTTTAGAAACAAAGTATGATCTGAATGACTCTGGATATACCCAAACTTCTTCATTGAACTTGTAAACCTCCCAAACCACGCTCTAGGAGATTGTTTCAAACCATACAAAGCCTTTTGTAACCTGCATATAACATATTTTCCAGGAGATGTTCCGATACCAGGTGGGAGATTCATATAAACTTCCTCCTTAAGATCACCATGAAGGAAAACATTCTTAATATCAAACTGCAACAGAGGATAATCCTGGTTTGCTGCTAAGGACAGAAGAACACGCACAATATTAAGTTTGGCAACAGGAGCAAAAGTCTCCTGATAGTCCACCTCATAGGTTTGAGTATAACACATAGCAATTAATCTGGCTTTATACCTGTGAATGGAACCATCTGCTTTGTGCTTAATAGTGAACACCCATCTACATTCAACAGTTTTCTTCCTGTTTGGTAAAGGAACCAAATCCCAAGTAGAATTCTTTTCCAAAGCTTCCATCTCAACTTTCATGGCATTAACCCACTTAGGGTCAGACAAAACATCTTGCAATTTTTTTGGAATTGATACACTAGATAGCTGACATATGTAAGATGCATATGGTTTGGACAGATGATGAGTAGACACATAATTGTTGATAAGATATTTGGCTTTAGCATGCATATCAGGCTCATATTGTACTTTAGGTTTTCCACTATTAACTTGTGGAGGCAACTGATAAGTAGAAGAATCGTCAGAATCTACCTCATGTATGCCACCATCTTGTACCAAACTGTTAGAAGAATCATCATTGGACGAACCATCATCAGGCAACTCATTAGACATACCAGCAGCAGGCAACCGATCATCAGACATACTAACAAGCAACTCGCTGGGCACATCTGATCTGTCGTCAGTAGAAATAGTTTCGGAAATGACAGGTGACCGATCACTATCTGTAGCCGACTGATCAGTATCACGCAACATAATAGGTTTTGTTCCCAACTCTACCTGTAACACATCATCCATACCATATCTTCGAATCTGCACTTCACTCCCCCTCTCCCCCTGAAGTGGAGAGTTGGAAGAGGGCTTCACAAAGTACGAAACTTCCTCGTGGAAGGTGACATCCATGGTAATATAAGTTTTCTGAGTCGGATGATGATAACACTTATAGCCTTTTTTATTGTTAGGATACCCAATAAAGACACATCTGAGAGCACATGGATCAAGTTTACTCCGCTGATGAGAGTAGACATGCACATACGTTGATGAGAGTACACCCAAACACTTTTGGAGGAAGCTTTGATACAGAAACAAGATAAACATGTTTTTGTAGCACATCAAGCGGTGTCTGAAAATCAAGAACCCTACTTGGAATACTATTGATCAAATACATAGTATCCAACACAACATGACCCCACAAATGATTAGGAACACATTTATCCAACATCAATGAGCGAGCAACCTCCATTATTTAACGATTCTTCCGTTCGGACACACCATTTTGTTGGGGTGTAAACGGAGTAGTCGTCTGGTGAATAATACCATGATCATGAAAAAAGCATGCCAAAATGTGATTCACATATTCTCTTCCGTTATCGGACCAAAAGACCTTAACTTTGGTCTGAAACTGAGTAGACACTATTGTACAAAATTCTTGAAGAAGCAACGGAACATCACTCTTATTCTTCATCAATAACACCCAAGTTAATCGAGTACAATCATCAATAAAAGTAACAAACCAACGGAATCCATTAGAAGTAACTTTCGCCGGACCCCACACATCAGAATGTATCAAATCAAATGGCAAAGTAGCTTTAGAATCACTTACTGGAAAGGAAGCACGATGACTCTTAGCCGTGACCCATGTTTCACACTTGAACTCTGAATCACTACAAGTGCGAAACAAAGAAGGAAATAGATGCTTCATATAATTGAATGATGGATGTCCCAATCGTCGTTGCCACAACCAAATTTGATGTCTGTCAATAACTCTAGCACTTAAAACTTGATGATTATTTGAACCGAAAACATCAGTATCCTCCATAGTCAAGATGTACAAACCCCATATTCTTTTATCACGACCAATTATCTTTTGAGTTTGAATGTCTTGAAAATAACAACACGTAGGGTAGAAGTGAGCAGAACAATGTAAGGTATCAAGAAGTTTTCCTACCGACAAAAGATTGCACTTAACATCAGGAACAAGTAAAGCACCGACCAGTGATAAGGTCGGAGTAAGAGAGATAGTGCCTTCACCCTTCACAGGGGAAGGTGCTCCATTTGCACTAGTAATATACGGATCACGAACATAGTCACATAACTCATCAAACACTCTAGGGTCACTAGTCACATGATTAGTGGCCTAGTATCAATTATCCATTTATTTGTTTCACCAAGATGCATAACAACACTATGATTATATTGAGCCATTGAACTAAATCACGAACAATAAAGTCACAAAAGATACGTAGTGGAATGAAAACAATTTACCAAAACACTGTAGCAAAATACTGTTCACGGCACTACAGCAACAAACTATTCATGGACTGTAGCAATTACTGTTTACAGCACTGTAGAGGATCACTGTTCACAAAGCATACCACTATTCACGCACTGTAGCAAAGCATTGTACTTAGCACGACACTATTCACCTTTTTTTTTTAACTAAGGAAATCACAACAAATGTGCGCACAAAATTAACGCACACAGGTCACCAAGAGCAAACTGCTCTGATGCCATATTAAACTAAACATGGTAAATAGCAAAAATACATATGACAATATTTGAGAATTTCTTATGTATTCATTAATCTCCAAAGTGGAGTATATATAGGAGTTACAATTGGTATTACATATGTACTTCACCAATGTGGGGCAATAAACTACTATTTACACTTTAACAAATATATAACTCGCAAGTGTTGAATCCCACATCTGCCATAGTAAAAGATAAGTAATAGTTTAAATACCGAGACCTTTTGTTATAAAATCCGAGACCTTTTGTTATAAAATCCCACTCTAACTAATACCGAGACCTTTTGTTATAAAATCCCACACCTGACGGATTGTGCAGGTGGTAATTACTAAGTTGGGGACAATATTGGTGTTGTTGGAAGTGGGCCGTATGGCCCTTCTCTTTAATATTTCTACATGGTATCAGAGCCAGGGAGCGAGCCTGTACTGTACTGTCACGTGATGGGTGGGTCCCTCTGGTCTTGCGTGATGATGGTGAGTCCCCTTGTTTCCATGTGGTTGCCGATGTGTGGATCTCCCACGTGTGACCCACTAATTGGGTCTCACGTGAGGGGGCGTGTTGAATCCCACATCAGCTGTAGTAAAAGATAAGTAATAGTTTAAATATCCTAACCCCACTCTAACTAATACCGAGGCCTTTTGTGATAAAACCCCACACCTGACGGATTGTACAGGTGGTAATTACCAAGTTGGGGACAATATTGGTGTTGTTGGAAGTGGGCCGTATGGCCCGTCTCTCTAATATTTCTACAATGGAACCTCAACTTTCTTCATGGTATCAGAGCAGGATGGCCCACGTGTGAAGCCCAACGCCCACACGTGCTCCACGTCATCCCGTTTGTGTTCTCCACATGTTAGGCTTGAAATTCACTATACGTAAAGGCCGAGGCATGTTGAGAATGTATCCCACATTGATGAGATGAGGGACCTTACATGCGCTTATAAGTAGCTGGATTACTCTTCATATTGCACAGTTGGTTTCAAGATGGAACCTCAACTTTCTTCAGTATTGTACCCAATTAAAACCTATTTGACAATGGTCCTTGAAGTAAAACCCTTTTAGCAGAGGTGCTTCTTCAAACAAGCACGAAACATGAAGGGAAATCTATGAGGATGTGAAAGGTAAGGTCACACTATGGAGAATGACCAAGCTTTGCAATGACTTATAAAATGTTATACCACTCCTCTTATTCTCAATAAATTTTACAGCAGAACCTCAACTTTTTCTAGAATCTCTAAAGCACAAACAAACAAGCATACGAATGGAACATTTGAAAGCACCAGAGCCGAAAGAATCAATCTAACCTCTGGTGCCAGAGTCTTAAGGCCAAAATTAGGTAACACATTCGTAGTTAAGTTCCTTCACCATATGTACAAACGCATTATATGTAGAATAAACACATATGCTGATGACAAAAGAGAATAAAGATGTCTGCAATGCATATAAAGCACCGCTTATGTTAATCTATATGGCCCTAAGTGAGAACTACAATTCAGTAGCTCAAAGAAAACCAAGAATCAACTTTGAAGTCCAGTGGCAAATTGTCTTAATAGATAGAGCATTTTTTTCAATTTATTACGTTATGGATTTAATGTCACATCCCGGTCCAGGCCCCCACCACATCCCAGGCTTGACTCTACCGTAGCACAATATTGTCCACTTTGGACCCCGACCACACCCTCACGGTTTTGTTTCTGGGAACTCACACGAGAACTTCCCAGTGGGTCACCCATCATGGGATTGCTCTCCCGTGACCTCGCTTAACTTCGGAGTTCCGATGGAACCCGAAGCCAGTGAGCTCCCAAGAGGACTCGTGCTAGGTAGAGATGAGAATATACATATAAAGCTTACAGGATCCACTCCCCTGGGCGATGTGGGATGTTACAATCCACCCCCTTAGGGGCCCGACGTCCTAGTCGACACACTTCCGGCCAGGGATTGGCTATGATACCAAATTGTCACATCCCGACCCAGGCCCCGACCACATCCCGGGCTCGACTCCATTGTAGTACAATATTGTCCACTTTGGGCCCCGACCACACCCTCACGGTTTTGTTTCTGGGAACTCACACGATAACTTCCCAGTGAGTCACCCATCATGGGATTGCTTTCGCACGAACTCGCTTAACTTCGGAGTTCCGATGGAACTTGAAGCCAGTGAGCTCCCAAAAACCCTCGTGCTAGGTAGAGATGAGAATATACATATAAAGCTTACAAGATCCACTCCCCTGGGCGATGTGGGATGTTACATTTAAACTCTCTTACCTTTTAGTTTAGACGAATTTAGTGTAAATTATTCTATCATTTGGCGAAATTTTTTGACGAAGCGTATGACCAAATTTTTTTAATTAGATGGTTGGATTTTGGCATTATTATCTAAGGGTGCTATCCGTACACATTTTTTACTTATCACACATCTCTCTCAATTTTTGGTCAACGGATTGAATGAATTAAAGAAGATTAATGACAAAAAATAACAAGAGTATATGAGAGGTAAAATTGAGTGTGTACACTTTCCTTATCCAAATGAGTGTTCCAAGTCTGGTCCAACCAAGAAAATTTATGAGTATGTGTTTAACAGAGTCGGGCAAGAAGAAGTAATGAATTCTCCACCAAATAAGAACATCTTGGAAAACCTATGGTACCATTATCCCTAATTTTCTTATCATTTGAAAGATTTTAACTGGCCTATTATGTTTGAATGTTTTTGTAGAAAACACTTTTTTTTCATTTTTTTTTCATTTTTTTATGTGGGAATACTTTTGTGAGAAGTGTATCGAAATTTCAATCCATTTAGCATTCCAATTTAGTGATACTTATTTTCACATATAAATAGGAGGTCTTAATTCAATTCTCATAAATAAAAGGTTCAGTACCAAATTATTGCGACTACCTTATTATGTGGCTTTGATAGGGATTTTTACCACCTGCAAAAGTAGGGATAAAAACACTTAAAAATACTTGCAAGAGTACAAGGTTGTCATGGTATAGCAGCTCAAGTAAGGTCGTTTTCCACAGGGATTGAATGAATAATTTGTATTTAAACTAATCTTTAGCTAATTATTTAGAACAAAGTTTGGAAAAAGTTGATTTTGAATTTAAAAATAATAAAAACGAATTTAATTAAAAAGATTAAAGAAATTAGCAAAGTAAAGAAAACAAAGGAAAACGTTTTGAAAACCAATTTGTAAAAGCCTAGGGTTCCGCCATCCCCTTAACAATCCTATGCAATTTTACCAATTACTTATGAATTTCTACATACATGCTTTGAAGGTTAGGTTTTCCTAGTGCATATTTTCCTCGTGATGTTCAAGCGAAAACATATATCTAACATGCAGTCCGTCTGTGATGTTAAGATCAAATATAAACATGCAAGACTCATTAAGCTTTATGAAAACCCTTTGAAAAACTATGCAACCCTTAAGAGCATGATGTTCGCCTTAATTGAACTTACAATTACTAATCACAAGAAGCCCTCTTCAATTTCAAGGTGATGTTCCAACATAAATTGCATCAAATTACTTGTCTAAAATCCCTAATGGTCACGAATCACTAAGACAATTAGATAGTTTAATCATGGTGATTAATAATTCAAAGCAAGCATGCATCCATTCATAAGCAAATTAATAAAATCACATATTCATGCTAAGGCTCGTGGCTTCGCCCTAGCAAACGGAAATTAGTTGCGAACAACTATAAAAACTAAAGAAAACATATTAACTAGAAAAAGGATTGAAAAAAAAATCTGAAGTTCTCTAAAATAATGCATGCCTTCTCCCCCAAACCCTAATGGCTAAAAAGCCTTATTTATACTACTCCAAATTAAAACCCTCATAGACAAGGTTTTCTAAAAACTAGGAAATAAAATAACAAAAGGATAACTAGGAATTACATTCCTATTATGACTAGGAAATCTGCCCAACATAGAGATATACACGTTTCTGGACATTCAGAGCTTCAAAACAAGCCCAAAACGACTCAAATCAAAGATTATGAGGACCTCCTCTTCAAGTTCCAAGAAGAGCCCAAGTCCAAAATTGTAACATCTCACATCGCCTAAGGGAGTGGATCTTGTAAGCCTTATATGTATATTCTCATCTCTACCTAGCACGAGGCCTTTTGGGAGCTCACTGACTTCGGGTTCCATCGGAACTCTGAAGTTAAGCGAGTTTGCACGAGAGCAATCCCATGATGGGTGACCCACTGGGAAGTTCTCGTGTGAGTTCCCAAAAACAAAACCGTGAGGGTGTGGTCGAGGCCCAAAACGGATAATATCGTGCTACGGTGGAGTTGAGCCCAGGATGTGGTGGGCCCGGGCCAGGATGTGACAAAAATTCATCATCTTCCAGCCCAAAAGTTGCAAATAAGCTCTGCAACCCAATCCATCATCTTCCAAATGCTTCGGGATAAAATTATGAAATTTGAGACAACCTTCTTGACAGATTCACGAACCCGCTCCAATTGGAATCACTCACCGTTTGATTACTTTATGCTCCAAACAAGTTTGCATGTCCTACATTAAAAATACATAACAAAACATCAAAATCTCACCAAAATATACCAAGAATAGAGAAATAATATATAATATAAAATCGACTCATCAAGCTTAACTCAAATTTTTATCCCTTAATATAAATATATATTGTATCAAAGAAATTCGAGTTTTTTCATCACTTGAAATGACTATTTCATGAATTGATTTTGCAATTTCTCCTCACAAAAACATAAAAAGTGTTGTATAACTTAACTGATCATTTAGCATTTTACGATGAATGTTCTAAGAGGCTTGTAACTTAGTCGGTTAGAGCATTCATTTGTACACTGAAGATTTTAAGTTTGATTTCCCCTTCTCAATACTTCTACAAAAAATAGTCAATCTGGTATCTGATTTAGGAATTTCTCCTTCATATTATTCGTAAAATATATAAACAAAAATTGTTTAATATGGTTTCAAGATCCGACGTACGTCATATTTCAGTTTAAATGAAATTGAAACAAAGGTGTGAAGTAAAGAATATTTGAAAGCAACATTCAAAATGCGGGAAGAAAAGAATAAAGCGGATGGGTGGCGGATGGCGGTAGTTTCAATATCAACCAATCATCAGGAGTTGGATTGTGGACAGAACCGAAGCCAGTCCTTCCTCTTTTATCTTTATTCCCTCTTTAAATCGGAATAAAATTAAAGCTGTCTGACAAATATCAAAGTTTGCTTTCTCTCTGTGTCTTCCAAGCAAAAATTTCACTCTTCCAAAAATCGCAGCCGAGCCATGCATCTCAATTATTTGTAAGATTTTTAATTCTTAATCTCATGCTTTCTGTCTCTAAGAATATATGTATATAATTATATTATATATACATATACATATATATTTGTATATGAAGATGTTAATTTTAGCTGCTGAAAGTACTTGCATTTTGTTGAGAGTCTAAATCCCACATCAGAGTCAGAATGGACCTTGCATGTGCTAATAAATAATTGAAATTCTTGCAATTGATGAAGTGTGTGTAATTAGATTCTAGTTTTTGCTTAGCATTTTTGTTCAGATTTCAAGAATAAAGTTGTATGGATTTTTGAAGAAATTGACAGAGATTGTGGTGCATGATGAATAGAGTGGTAAACAGGTGAATGTAGGAGAGTTTGATAACAGAAGAAGATTAGAAACGCCAACAATGTGTATGAAGAAGATAGGATTCTTGAAGTAAGTCCTTCCCTTAAGAAATCCCTGATAGATATCTCCGAGGCATATATATAACCCAAATTTTTTTTAATTTTTAATTTTTTATACAAGTGGTGTTGGTGAGTGAGAGAATCAAACTTGGGACCTCAGGTGCAAAGAGTTTGAATGTTTTTAACCAACTCTTGAAACTACGGAAAAATCTCATTTCATAATCTTAGTTTTATTTGTAAAGTATGAAGAACTTACTGTATCTTGCAGAAGAAGAAAGAAAGAGATAGAGAGAAGTAGAGATTTAGAGAGAGAGAAAGAATATACTGTTTTTATTAACTAGAAATTAACAATAGTTACATACACTAGTTATATACCAGATTTAGTAGCTTACTAACTAAGCCACATACTCAACTCACAATCTATTGACATTTGTCACTCTATCTAACCATTGAATCATAAGCTCATAACAAACCCATATTATTGTTAACATCCTCCCGCAATCTCAGGATGGGAATTTCCTAGACGGAGATTGTAGCAATGAGTGTGAAACAGAGAAGTCGACAAGCCTTTGGTGAGAATATCTGCAAACTGAGCATTAGAAGTAACAAACTGAACCTGGAGTAACTTCCTACCAACCCGTTCTCGGACAAAATGAACATCAATTTCAATATGCTTCGTCCTTTGATGCATAACAGGATTATAAGCAAGTGCAATGGCAGAGAGATTATCACAATACAAGATAGCAGGAGAAGGCACAGAAACATGCATAAATTGTAATAATTGCTTGATCCAATCCATCTCGGCTGCAGTAGAAGATAAAGCCCTGTATTCGGCCTCAGTAGAGATCGAGAAACTGTATTTTGCTTCTTAGAAGACCAAGAAATAGGATTAGATCCCAAATAGACAACCAATCCCGTTGTAGACCTCCTGTCATTGGGATCCCCGGCCCAGTCAGCATCACTATAAGCATAGAAGGTCAAATCCCCTTTACTAAACTGAATGCCATAGTCCTGCGTCCCCCGCAAGTATCTGAGGATTCTTTTGACAGCAACAAAGTGGGACTCCATGGGACAGTGCATGAATTGACAAACTTGATGGACAGAGAAGGCAATGTCAGGCCGTGTGAATGTCAAATACTGAAGTGCACCAACAATGCTTCTATACAAAGCAGGATTGTGAAACGGTTTACCATCATCCTTTAACAGTCTATTGTAAGCTAGGCAAGGAGTGGTACAAGACTTGGATTGGAGCATATCAGTTTTGATCAACAAATCTGAGACATACTTAGATTGAGAGAGGAACAAACCGTGGGATTGCTGTGTAATTTGAATACCAAGGAAATAATGAAGAGGCCCTAAGTCCTTGATGTCAAACTCAGAATGTAAAGCTCTAATAACCGCAGTAATGGCATCTGTAGCACTGCCTGTAATGATAATGTCGTCGACATACAATAAAAGAATGACAACAGACTGCCCAACATGTTTCACAAAGAGGGAAGAATCTGAGTATGTAGTAAGAAATCCCAGAGATGGTAAAAACGTTGTGAATCTCTCATTCCAAGCCCTTGGGGCTTGTTTTAGACCATATAAGGACTTGTGTAATCTACACACATGCGTGGAATAATGAGGATCCAAAAAACCAGGGGGCTGAGACATGTATACTTCCTCGTGTAATATGCCATGAAGAAAGGCATTCTTCACATCTAGTTGTCTAAGTGACCAACCAAAATGAGCAGCAAGAGCTAAGACTAACCGGACCGTAGTTGGTTTAACCACAGGGCTGAAGGTTTCTCCATAATCAACACCTTCCTCTTGATTAAACCCTTTAGCAACTAGTCTCGCTTTATACCGAGAAATGGTGCCATCAGCATTTTTTTTAATCTTATAAACCCACTTACACCCTACAAGATTTTTATGTTGAGGAAGAGGAACAAGAGACCAAGTACCCTGAGAATGAAGAGCTGAAAGTTCCTCTTTCATGGCTGATAACCACACAGAAGATTTCAAGGCTGACTTATATGTTGCAGGCTCGGTTTGAGATAAATCCACTAACTGATCATCTTGAAGAACAGAGAGAAAGACCTTTTTCTTAGATATCCCACTCTTAGATCGAGTCTGCATTGAATGTGTATTGAGTGGAGGAATTGGTAAGACAACCTGTAAACTGTCAGGAGAAAAACCAATAGGATCTTCAGATTGCTCATACGAAGGCTGAGAAGTACTTGCAGGAGCCACAGGGATAGGAAAGGATAATGATGGAGAAGAACTTGCTGATATGGTTGGGGTTGCAGTAATGAGTTGTGGACTGGAACTGTGAGCATCATTGGGAGCTGAAGAATGAGTATCATTTGACATAGAAGTATGACCAGGGACTATAGTATTCTGATTAGTGACAGACATATTTGGAAACTGTGATATGACAAAAGATGGAAGAGACTTGGAACACACAGGAACTGGACACTTTGAACTCAAACTGGTATATGGAAATTCAGTTTCATCGAATAAAACATGTCTGGAAACATATATCCTCTTATGAGACACCTCATAACAAATAAACCCTTTATACTTAGAAGCATAACCCAGAAATATGCACTTTGTGGTCCTAGGTTGAAGTTTGGTACTATTATAGGGTCTAAGTAATGGAAAACATGAGCACCCAAAAATTCGGAGATGAGTGATATCAGGAATAGAATGAAACAACAATTCAAATGGTGATTTGTTGTTTAAGGTGGAGGTAGGCATTCTATTAATAAGATAGACAGCCACTTGACAAGCAAAAGACCAAAACTGTGGAGGTAATGAAGCAGTTTGTAAAAGTGTGATAGAGGTTTCAATGATATGTCTATGTTTTCTTTCGGCTAGCCCATTTTGTTCCGGGGTATGAGGGCAAGATATTTGATGGTTGATTCCTTTATCAAGAAGAAAGGTTTGAAGTGTTTTGCTAATATATTCCCCTCCCCCATCACTTTGTAAAGTTTTAATGGTAGTGGTAAAATGATTCAAAACAAAGTTATAGAAACCAACAAAGACAGAACAAACATCACTTTTATTGCTTAGAGGAAAAATCCAACAATATCGAGTGCATTCATCAATGAATGTCACATAGTATCTGAAACTGTCAACAGAAATACAAGGAGAGGGACCCCAGACATCAGTATGTACAACTTCAAATGGGGTAACAGATTTTGACACAGAAGCAACAAAGGGCAGTTTACAAAATTTTCCTTCCAGACAAGTAGAACAAATCACAGGTTTTGAATCAAATGCAATAGACAATTTACACTGTTTTAAAATGGAAGACACTACAGAATTTGATGGATGCCCTAATCTACTATGCCAAAGTGCAGAAGATACTTGGTGGCCAAGAAATGCCACTTGAGATCGAGGTGATGAAGCACGGCCAGGAAATGGAATTGGATACAACCCATCACTGCAAAGCCCCTTGAACATTATCCTCCCTGTGGCCTTGTCCTGAATCCAAAAACAGAAAGCGTCATATATCAACCAGCAATTATTGTCCAGACACAATCGATGTACAGACAACAAATTTTGTGTTAACCGAGGAACATATAGGACAGAATGTAATTGCAATGGTTTAATTGGAGTTGGAATACTGGAAGAACCAATATGTGAAATAGATAAACCTGCACCACTAGCTGTTTGAATTGTCTCAGTGGATGAATAGGGAGTAGCCAATGAAAGATTATTCAGATCAGCAGTCATATGTGATGTAGCCCCCGAATCAGTAAGCCAGAACTGTTGAGGAGAGGCACTGGGAACAACAGAATTAGAGACAGTGTTGACATGCATAGCAGTAGGCGCAGAGTTCTGAACATTGGAGTTCCTGTAAAGACAAAACTGTGCACTATGATTCTTTTTACCACATATTTGACAACCTTGAACCGCAGCAGTATCAGAATTCCTGAATCGGCAAGTATCAGCCAAATGCCCATATTTACCACAAATTTGACAATTAGTGTGAAACTGGCCTTGCGGAGATGGTGGTGAATTCCCAAGAATACCAGGAGCATTATTGATGTAACCAGATTTGTTATTCCCAAACCGAGGATAGGAATTGTTGTAAAATTTCCCTCTGCCTTTGTTCTTGTTAAAATTTGGCTTATAACCAGAGGCATTAAAGAACCCAGATTGAGCACCATAAGGATTAGACTGTCGGTCATAGCTTGAATTCTTAGAATCATGACCACTGTTCTTGGCAACCATTGCAGTTAAGAATGGAGTGGCAGCCACATTTTCAATCATTGCTTCCTCAGCAAGTAACTGAGAGCGAAGATCCTTCACTGAAATAACATGTTCTCTTCCACGAATTATAGACCTCAACGTATTATACTCAGAAGAAAGACCATTCAAAGTTAAGATCACAATATCATCATCCGCAAATGTGACTCCGGCAGCAGAAAGATAATCACGAGCCTCTTTAATTCTTTGTAAATATTGAGAAATGGAATCAGTACCTTTCTTGATGTTTTGCAATGCATATTTCATCTGAAAAATTGTTGTCCGAGTAACAATGGAAAATTGCTCCTTGAGACGAACCCATAAGTCACGAGCACTGGTACTTCCAATTGCACAAGAAACGGCGGATGGAGACAAAGTGGCAGTGATCAACTGCATGAGTGCCCTATCATGCATCTTCCAAATCTTGAAAGTATCAGTCTCAACACGAAGAGAAGAATCAGTTGAACCCCCAGATACAGTGGAATCAAACCGTGAGGGGCAAGGGTTCATGCCATCGACAAATCCCATTATGCCATGACCTTCCAAAAGTAATTCCATCTGGAAATTCCACACAAGATAGTTAGAATCATCCAGTTTGACAGTAACTGATGAAGACACTGTCGATATAAGAGAGGAAATAGGAGATTGAAGGATCTGAAGTTGTGCAGCCGTCACCATAGCTTCAAATCAGAGAGAAAACCCAGATGCAAATTCGCAGAGGAATTAACACAAACACCTGGAGTGCACAAGAAGATGCGCAAGAAATCAAGAAATACAGAGAGATCAAGACCCCAAGAAACGTAAGAAAGAGGAGCAGATCACAGATAGAGAGCGGAAGCAGAGAAATCCAAGATCGAATGACCGTCAAGCACGAAGCATTGCGGCGAATGATACCATGTAAAGTATGAAGAACTTACTGTATCTTGCAGAAGAAGAAAGAAAGAGATAGAGAGAAGTAGAGATTTAGAGAGAGAGAAAGAATATACTGTTTTTATTAACTAGAAATTAACAATAGTTACATACACTAGTTATATACCAGATTTAGTAGCTTACTAACTAAGCCACATACTCAACTCACAATCTATTGACATTTGTCACTCTATCTAACCATTGAATCATAAGCTCATAACAAACCCATATTATTGTTAACATTATTCACTATGTAAGCAAAAAACCATCTGCATTGCTTCTGATCTCCCTTTCTCTCTGTCTGTCTACCAATTTCATGTCAAGTCTTCTGCAATAGTGAGGGAACTCCATATGGCACGCAGGGAAATAGGTCGATTCAAAGAAAACAGAACGGACACAGACGCCTTAAGAGCACAAGCGCAATCCGAGATGCTTGATGTGATGAAGAGAGCTAAAGATTTGCCTTCTGTAATTGAGGAATCAAGCTCCAAGGCGAAATCACATACACAAGAGATTGAAGTACTAAAGAAATCGCAAAGGCACGTAGGTAGGCATGAAGACCAGGTATTGGCTATTGGGGATGTGGACAATAACAAACATACAGAAGTGATGAGAGAATTGGAACTTGTGAGACAGGAACTAAGCATGCTTAAGCTTGATATGGCGTCGATTTTAGAAGAGAAATCGCAGGCAGAGAAGCAAACTGAGGCCTCAAATACAAAGACGTTGTTTTATACAAGTTCAGTGGAGGCAATCAGGGACGAGATTAAGGAAGCAACTGAAGAGCAAGTGCTAGCTGAGTTGGCCCGGATTGAAGCTGCAAAAGAATTTGGAGATATAGAAGCTGAGAGAGAAAGGGAAGCCAGTCAATTCTCATCGGCAGTGGACAAAACCAGGAAGAAAATGGAAGATATTGTTAAACAGGTTGATTACTCAAGAGACCTCGAAACCAAGTTAGCTGTCACAATGTCTGATGTGCATGTGTTGCAGAATGAACTAAAGGTAGTTAAAGAAATGGACAAAAGGATTCAAAGGATTGACAGCTTGAGTCGTTTAGAACCCAGTTTTCGGAAAGAGGAAGACTTGGAAGGCTCAGAGCTGTTACAGTCAGTTACGGAAGAACTTGAGGCGGGAAAGACAGAATTGGCTGCATTAAAAGAAGAATGTTCTCAGTACATGGCCTCCATGGATGTTATAAGAAATGAGCATAAGCATTTAACAAACAAGACAGCTCGGTTAAGGAAGACAGAAGAGAAATCAAATTCGAGGGTTCAAAATCTCAACTCAAAGCTTCTCCGAGCAAAAGCCAAGTTGGAAGATGTATCTTCATCCGAAGAGAAAGAAAAATCGATTGTGTCCAATCTATCTGTCACTCTTGACAAGCTCAAGGTAGAAGCAGAAGCTGCAAAGAAAGAAAAGGAGCTTGTCTGCGAAGAGACTGCAAGTATCAAGTCCGAAATTCTGAAAATGGAATTGGAGATAGAATCAACCGAGGAAAAGTTACAGGCTACAATGCAGGAGCTTGAAACAGTCAAATCATCCGAAGCTGTAGCGCTTGAAAATCTCAAAACTCTGATTGAGAACACCGTACGAGCTAGAGCTTTTGAGTCACATAGTAGTTCTTCAATTACCATATCCAAGTTTGAACACGAGTACCTGACTGGACGTGCAGTCGCAGCTGAAGGAATTGCGGATAAAAAGGTAGCAGAAGCTCAGGCATGGGTTGAAGCTCTCAGGGCCAGTGAGAAGGAAATACTGATAAGGACAGACTTAACTATGAGAGATCTTAAAAAGATGAGAGTGGACGAAGAGCAAGGAGAAGAACAAAACTGGGGACAAAAAGGGGAAAGAAATGTAGTATCTGGAAACTGGCAACAAGCCACACCTAGAAAGGCTATGAAAAGTAATGGATACCAGACTCCATACAGGCGGGCGAGGTATAGAAAATCTGCTTCTCCTGGAGCTCGGAATAATTTCCCCATTCAAAAGAAAAAGAAGGTGATGCCTAATCTGACTAAGTTATTCAGTGGTAAGAAAACTGCCAAAGATGAGTGAGCTGTTTGAAGTTTACTACATCTTAAATCTTAATATGGTAAAGTGAATCTAGTCCATCAATTAAATAAATCGCACTGCCGTATTTTGCCTTGGGATCTTGTAGCTTTGCTTTTTCTCCAATAAGTGCAGCTCCTAAAGCTTTTGATTTACCGAAAAAACATGGAACTTTGGATCAAGTGAGCATTGGGCTGAGGGTGTGGATCATTCTGCTGTAACTGTAATTTGGAATGTTTTCATATCAACAAGTAGAAGAGACGGCTGTTTTTTGTTTTGTATCTCAATCTGAAACATGCTTTGTATAAATTTTCGGTCCTTCTCGTAAGAGCTTTTTGGAGTCCAGTTGTTGTCTAAGATGGTATCACAGCCTTCGGTAATTCACAGGGTGTTTCAAAACATCCAATCCCCATTCTCTACTTCTTGTTAGCTTGTGCAGGATGTGATTGCGCCTTCGTGCATTCACTTGAATCAAACCAAACAAGCTTAATTATCTCTTCATGCAACCACTACCATCCTTTTTTTTTTGGAGAACCTCGGCGGTACGAGGGAATTTTATTGATAGGAAAAAAGAAGTTACACCTAGACAGGGGGGGGGGACATAAACCTAACCCCTCATAGAATAAGAGAAAAGAAATACAAAAGAAAAAAGGGGGGGGACATGCACCTTACCCCTTTTGAGAAAGGAAATGCCGGAAAAAGAGGGGGGGGACATAGACCGTACCCTTCTTGGAAAAGAAAATACAAGGAAAAGACTAGGCGGACATAAGCCCAAACCCCTCTATAAACCTTAAAAGGTAATAACCTGCAAGACAAACTGCAAAACAAAAGAGAATCCAAAAAGGTTAGGAAAAGAAAGGAGAAGACACATCAAGAAGAGGAGACAAACCTGTAGGTTGGCATGCCCAAGAAATCTGAGTGCAGATGAGGGATGATCTCAATCGGAGGAGTGGAATGCCAGACAAGTGAAGATGATAGAAGCTCTAAATTGGCTAATTTGTCAACAACAGCATTCCCTTCTCGAAAAATATGAGAGCAACGAAAATCCATGTTCTGCAAATGGAGAGTACAATTGTTCCAGCGTGTCTGGAGCGACCAAGGGGGAGAGAAAGATCCAGAAGCAAAACATGATATTACACTCGAAGAGTCGCTTTCAAGCCATAAATTTTGTCAGCCCCACGCGTGGGCCAATTCGACAGCATGGAGCTCCGCATAGAAAGAAGTACGATGGCCCAAGCTTAGGGAGAAACCACCAAGAAAATAACCCGCAGAATCTCGAAAAACCCCGCCACATGCCGCAGGACCCGGATTACCTTTAGCAAGGCCATCAGTATTCACTTTGACCCAAGAAAAAAGAGGGGGGTGCCAAAGAACAGGGACAATAGAAGGAGCTTTACAGAAGTTAGGCGATATTCCAAGAGAGACTAAAAGTTGCCTGTCCAAAATGCCTCGTACATGGCCAGGGGTAAGAGCTCCAACCTGCCTAATCCAGGCCGAGGTGGAGCGGCAGAGACGTGAGAATGAGGGAGGTTTGCCTTCAAACTTCACTTTATTACGCATCTTCCAAATAGCCATGAGTAAGAAAAACCCTGAAGCTAGCCAGACATTGCGAAGATGTGGAGAAAACCGCTTTGACAGAAAATCAAGCCATAGATCAAAGAGGGAGCCCGTAGGTGGAATAATAATGCCAAATTGGGTAGCTAGCCAATGCCAAGCACATTGTGCAAAGTCACAGCTAGAAAATAAGTGGTCAATAGATTCAGAATTCTTGTGACATAGTTGGCATATTGGAGCCAGCGGGATGCCTCAGCGCTGAAGTTGATCCTCCGTTGGGAGCTTGTTGAATAGAATCTTCCAAACTAAAATAGAGTAACGAGGTGGGATGAAAGGACGCCAGATAATGGAAGCCCAACTCTTGATAGGAAACCGATGACGAACAATTTCATAGCCATCGGAAAACGAAAAAACACCAGATGTAGAAACTTCCCAAATTAAAACGTCCTTATCCTCATCAATTGGAAGAGGCATTTCTAAAATCTCTTTAGTTAGGTCTGGGAAAGTAGAAGAAAAAATAGAAGGAATAACCCATTGTCCCATACGAATAATATTTGAGACCTTAGTACGAGATAAAGAAGGGCAATCTCTGTTGCACCAACGACGTCCACAATAGGCTTATCCAGCCATTTATCAACCCAAAGGGAGGTATTAGAACCATTTCCAATCACCCAACGACAATTCTGAAACAAGATATGAAGAATGGATTTAATACCAGGCCATATAGAAGATCGCTTATAACTACAAGAGTATAGGCGACCATGTAGCTTGAAACGTTTCCGAAGATAAATACTCCAAGGGGAATCAGTAGTAATAATAAGCCATCCAAGCTTTAAGAGAGCTGTAGTGTTAAGAGAGCCAAGATCACGCAAACCCAAACCACCTTCATTCTTCGGAGCACATATCTGATGCCAAGAAACGGTAACCAACTTCTTGGAGGTTACGTCACCAGACCATATAAAATTGCGAGCACATCGTGAAAGAGACCTTAGCAAGGAAGAAGGCCACTTATAAACAGAAAAGCTATGCAAGAGCATACTTTGACAGAAAAACTATTCAGCCATATTTTGAGATCGGGCCATGGCTGCTTGTCTTGTGTGGCGGTTTCTGAGGGGGCATCAAATATGTTCAAGGGCTGCAAAGCGATCTCCAATCCATACATGTTGAATGCAACAACTAGCCAAGAGCTTTCTGTATGAATTGAATTCCAAATAATACAATAAAACCATACCTTCCAGCGGTTCCTCCTTGTTCCAGAAGGGTCGGTGTAATTTCTACCTTTTGGTGTTGGCGTGCCAACAGTCCAGTAGAAATTGTACCGGCAACAACTTCACAAGCCTCATCTCCAATGTTAACAACCTCAGCAGAAATCATGGTGAAAACACTGCCTGCAACTGCATGCCATCAGCAACAAAAGAGAAGAGAAGAAGCATGCGTGATGGTGATTTTTACCACTTGTAAAACAAAAGGGTTAAACCATAGAAAATTCTTGCAAGAGAACAAGTGTTGTAGTATAGAATGGCTCAAGCAAAGTCGATCTCCTCAGGGACTGGTATAAACAATTTATGAGCTTTTGTGGATTTAACTTAGTTAACTCTAAAAACTACACTAAATTCAACGAAACTAAATACTACTGTACGTGACTTAAACAAACAACTAAAAAGGGAAATGGCTTATAGAAATAATGATTCAACTAAACAAAACAAGTAAATGAGGAAATTCAAGATAAAATAAATGATTGAAGAAAAATAGATTGACAATATGCTAGAGTTCAACCTTTACCAATAACACTCCTACGAAGCTCTTCCAATTGCTTAAGTAATCGAAAACACATATGCTTTGAAGGTTGGGTTTTCCTTGTGTATGTTTTACTTGTGACATTCAAGTTAAAATGCATACCACTACATGCAATTTATCCATGACATTTGGATTAAATATAAACATGAATAATTCATTAATCTTGATGAAAATCCTTTTGTTAAACCGTGTAATCCCTAAGAGTATGATATTTACCTTAGGAGAAATTACAATACTCAATCACAAAAAGCATAACCAATTTTAACGTGACATTCGTTCAAAATTGCATCCAATGACTTTTCTAAGCATCCTAATGGTGATCAATCATCAAGACATATAGATAGTTTAATTTAGAGATTGAAAATATCAAAACAAGCATGTAACAACACTTAAGCAATTGAAAGAGAAATCTATGTAATCATGTTGCGGCTCATCGCCTCACTCTAGCAAAAGGAAATTAGTTATACATAATTATTTGAATACATAAGAAATTATCCATGAAGAATCAAAGAAAGAGACAACCTTTTTTTACAAGGAAGCTATCTCCTGAGCTCTCCGATCATCTTGGAGCTGTGGCATCCCTTCTGCTTTCTGCTATGTTGCTCGCTGCAACTCTATCCGTTTTCTTCTTCTTCTCTGCCCTCCCTTCTTTTACTCTTTGTCGTGTGTTGCCTTAAACAAAATGCAATGATTTTTCAAAGCACCAAGGCCACAAGTGGAAGGCCATCATTGTTATCCCCCTTCTTTACCTTATTTTATTAGACAAAGGAATAAACAGCCATGTATTCCACTTTCCTCCTCCAAAAGCTTCTGTTTTTCTAATGCTACAAAGGCCAAATGAGTGGGATTGAAAGCCCCATTATCTGCCTAGTGATGATGACAAAGTAAAGCACAAAACAAGTGCCTTTACTTTCTTATTTTTATTAGCCAAATGGAGTGGGCAGATTTGTCCATAACGTTTAGTAGACCAAAAGTCCTTAGATTTCAATGAATGAGATGTTCTTAGAAAGCTTGAAAGTTCAGCTTCAAAAGCTAAGAAGGAAGTTTCCTCAATTTAGGCTTTAATTATGTACTTATCTCTTGTTCAACCTTCAGAGGTCCAAACTGCCTTGTCAGGACACTGACCTGTCTTCATTCTTAAGCTGGGAACAATTGCTGGGAATTTTGAGCTGAAAATTTGATATGATCATCTTCGATCTCTTGTGAATCAGCTCCAACTGGAATCACTAAAAAATTCCAACGTTTGCATACTTTTCCACCAAACTCAATCTTGCTGCTCCTAGAAACACAAAATGGCAAAACTCATAAATACTCAAAACTTCCAACTAAACAAGACAAGAAAAGAAATATAAAAAGGGAAAAATATATAGTATAAATATTGGTTCATCAGTGCGCCTCTGTGTTTTGGAGAACGATCTAACCAATCTCCTGTATGCCAAGCACAATCGGAGAACTTGAATTTTCAACTCGTGATGGTGTTTCAAAGATTACTTGGGGTGTAAGCAATGAAGTAGTGTGTTAAATACCATCTAATTGTCCTACTATTGTCGAAAAGCACGCACCATCTCTCTATTTAACTTGAAACACAAAATTTGGAGTTGAATTTGTTCAAACAAAAATTTTATTTTTCCACACCTTGTGACGAACGCGATTTCCATAGGTGGCTGGATAGAAAGTCGACCGATCTGTTTTAATGAGGCTCATCTCATGTGTTGTTCGCCGGATCAACAACGATTTTAATGGCTTGCTTCGATGCACCCAGAGATAGATACGGGTATAAAGAAACAAATGAAGAGGTCAAATAAAATAACCAAGGGAAGTGATTTTTGCACGTTCTTTTTCATTTTCTACACACCTCGTATTAATTTTGATCGATGATTCTCTTTTGCTTTGTTCAACATAATAACTTAGTGTATAGGAGGAGGTAAAAAAGAGTGCACAAATAACATATCTTCTTGGAAATACATTCAACATCGTGAATGTCACTTAGTACTAAGATTTAGTAGTATTACTTTTCACTTGTAAGTGAGAGGTCTTAAGTTCGATTATCGCCAAAGGCAAATTTGAACCACATTTTTGTTAGCCTGTGTGAGCCTAAGCTCACCCCCTCCTCTTTAGTGTAAATATCGATTGTTAAAAAAAATGTGAACAATATTCAAGCAATCATCTCTACCAAACGAGTCCCAAAAATACCAAAATGTAAATTTTAAGGTGAGAATCAGACCACGGCAGTTAATTACATTAGTTGGTCAGTAAAACTGAAAAGAAAATATATTGAAAGGAAAAATAACCAATGGAGTAGATAAATTAAAAGAAATAATCCCTTAGGGAAAAAGAAAAGAAAAAAAAAGGAAACATGATTAGCCCTGCATTTTCATCAAATCAAACTGCATTTGCGTGAGTCAATTTGTTGGGCCATGGAGGATCATACAATCAAATTGACCACACCAAATCTCCATTTGCTTGCACTTTCAGCGGCAATTCAATACACAAACAACGCCCCCAATTACGCTTAAACCAAAGGATGGACCACACCTACAACCACTAGTAAACTGCCCGGTTGTTTTCCTTTTACCCTATGTCTGGGTGACGGATTTTCTAAGTCCCGGAAGATTGAGGTCAACCTAGTAAGAAATTGATCATAAAATGTTAGATAAGAGGGATCGGATTTGCACAATATGATCCCTTCTGCTTAACATTTTGTGTTTTCTTTCTCACTAACCTGGCCTCAATTTCTTGGAACTTGAAAACGTATCACCCAAATGTAGCTTAGTGTAAATCAGATTTCTCACGTATCAACAAGTTGAAGCAAATAATCAAGGCTTGCATAATTGCCTTCACATATGACCGTTAATCACTCCTGTTGATAATAATGCACACAGGCTTAAGTTTGAAGAAGAGCACTATTTTTTTAATTTTTCCTGGTGCGTGGTGTCTTTTTTTTCTTTGATCTGATTGAAATTTTGGACAAAATTTTCTCTTTTCACCGCACCACAATCGTTGACAATGAATTCGTATCTCCTAGAAAAAAGAGACAAAAAGACATTGTGCTTATATCTAATTAGTTGCAACAAGGACCCACAAAAGCACCATTAAGGAGAACTTTTTGCCCTTTTCTTTTTTGGCATTCCATCACAAGTCCTCCTAAAACCCATTTTCTTTGTTCTGCATAATTTCTTTTGGACAAGAAGTTTGCTTTTTCCAGGATGATTTTGCAAGTTCTTTGCTTGGCTTTCCTTGTATGCAACTCTCTCTCACTTGTCAGTTGTATAAATGAAGAAGGATTGGCTCTACTTTCGTTCAAGGAATCCTTAACGAAAAACCCCGAAAGCTCTCTGAGTACCTGGAACTCATCAGACCAAACCCCATGTTCATGGGTTGGAGTTACATGCAGAGAAGAAAAGGTTGTATCTCTCAGCATTCCAAACAAACAGCTTTCTGGGATTTTCCCTCGTGCTCTTGGGAACCTCTCCGCCCTGCGGCATCTGAATCTCCGGGAGAACAAACTCTCCGGAAGCTTGCCGTCTGAGCTTTTCAATGCAAAAGCTCTCCAGAGCTTGGTGCTGTCGGGAAATTCATTATCTGGTTCTGTTCCAGCTGAGATAGGGAAGCTCAGTTACCTGCAAGCATTAGATCTTTCGCAAAATTCATTCAATGGTTCGATACCTTCATCTATAGTTCAGTGCAAGAGACTAAAGATCCTTGTCCTTGCTCAAAACCAGTTCTCTGGCTCCCTTCCACAAGGTATGGGAACCAGTTTTGTTCATCTTCAAAAGCTCAATATTTCCTTCAATATTCTCAGCGGTTCGATTCCTGAGGAAATGAGCAACTTGTCAAGTTTGAGATCAACCCTTGATATGTCTCATAACTTGTTCAACGGTTCTATTCCGCCATCCCTAGGAAGCTTGCCTGAGACGGTATACATTGATCTCAGTTACAACAATCTCAGTGGACCGATTCCACTGAATGGTGCTCTGATCAATATAGGACCAACGGCTTTCGTAGGCAATCGTTTACTCTGCGGACTGCCATTGAAGATTTCATGCTCTTCAAGCAGTCAAAGCTCAAATTCTCAAAATTCAGGCGGCAGCTCTGGTATGAATGGGAAACACAACAACTCAAGCAGAGGTATTTTTGTGATTACTGTTGCTGCAGGTGTCATGGCTGGAATTTTTATTGCTGGGTTTTTGTTCTCCAACTGGTACAAGAAGGTTTGTACCTGCAAAATACGTGAACGTTTTGCTGGCTGCAAATTTGAACAAAAACTAAAGGTCGGAAATGACCTATTCTGCTTCAAAAGACATGGCATGGATACCGTACCAGAGAATTTGGAGCATTACTATTTTGTGCAAGTGGATCTGCAGGTGAATTTAGATCTTGACAAACTGCTGAAATCATCTGCTTTTCTTCTGGGTAATAGTGGGATCGGGATTGTGTACAGAGTTGTTCTTGAAGACGGAAGAACTGTAGCAGTGAGAAGATTGGGAGATGGAGGTTCCCAAAGGTTCAAGGTATTCCAAAATCAAATTGAAGCAATAGGAAAGATGAGGCATCCAAATATTGTGAATCTTTTAGCATATTGCTGGTCTGTTGATGAGAAACTGCTTATCTATGATTATATCCCAAATGGTGACCTTGCTACTGCAATTCATGGTAATTAGTATTATAGTTTAACTTATGAAGTTTTCGCCGATTTACCCCGGACCTTGTACCCCAATGCCAATTTTCTTCCTAAATTTGACCAATTCCCCTCTTCAACTGCTACAAATGGCCAATTTCATCTGATATTCATCAGATGAAGTGTTTGTAGAAGTTTGAAGCGAGAAATTGGCATGGAATACAAGTTCAAGGCAGAAATCAGCGAAGTACTCTTCAACTTATCATATGTTTTTTCTTCATCTTATTCTTAAGTTTTTTTTTTGTTGACACACTAAAGAATCTGATATGACTTTACTAGGAAAACCTGGAATGGTATCCTTCACACCTCTTTCTTGGCCTGCACGTCTGAAAATCATGAATGGCTTGGCAAAAGGATTGGCTTATATTCATGAATTTAGTCCCAGAAGATATGTGCATGGAAACTTGAGGCCTAGAAACATACTGCTTGGACAAAACATGGAACCCCGTATCTCCGACTTCGGACTAGGCCGCCTTGCTAACTTAACTGAAGAGTCCTTGTCATCATCGTCGTTTCAACTGGAACAAATAATGGCTGAAACACCACCTCAGAATTCTCCATATGTGCAAAGGACATCGAGCTCACTAGCGGCACCCGGACCTTGCTATAAAGCTCCTGAAGCATCAAAAGTAACCAAGCCATCACAGAAATGGGATGTTTACTCATTTGGGGTAGTTATACTGGAGATGATTTCTGCTAAGATGCCATTTATGAGAATTGGTTCTTTGGAAATGGATTTGATACAACAGTTTCAGCTCTGCATTGAGGAAAGGAAGCCACTCTGCGATCTGTTGGACCCGTTCCTAGCTCCTGATGTAGACATGAAAGAGGAGATTGTTGCGGTGCTGAAAATCGCTCTTGCTTGTGTTCATAAAAGCCCTGAAAAGAGACCTTCTATGAGGTTTGTCTGTGATAATTTGGCCAGGTTGGCCTAGTATTGTGGGCTAGTTCAAGGTTAGAAACATAATATTTGTGGTTCTATGGGTTATTGTACATCATAATATCATATATTTGTATTTATTCCCCCATCTTCAGAAGCAAGTCACCAACGACTAACTTATATTGCATCGATTGTCAAAGACTAACATAAGAACTTAGCAGACACGCCTAACTTATATGTGAATGCACATTCAAAGTAACTGGTAGGGCACAAATAGAATAACTAACCACGGTAAACGCCTTAAGCAAAAACTGCATTACTGTTTCGTTTTCCTCAAACATACGTCCACCTGAATGGATGATTTTTTTCCCACTTTGCTTTGGCTTCTTATATAGATTCTGGGTGTGAATGCATCTTAAATCTTAATGGCTATCAACATATGAGATTAAAGTGGCAAGACAGAGAACAAACCAGAAAACGGTTCAAATGACAAGCATCAATTTGCAGCACCTCAAAACATATCTACGGAGGTATACCAACGACAATTGTATAATCATTAGAACACTAGATCTAGGGCCAGATTCAGCAAACACTGAATTACGAAAATAAGAAATTCTTGTAACAATTTGAGAGTTCTATCACTGGTAGTAACAGAGGAAGAAGAAAAAGAAAAACACGAACGAAGAAGAAAAAGAAATTCTCTGTTCCTATAACATACAGATAACACATTCACATGCCAAAATGAGAGCCAAAAAAGACCGGTGAAGTTACCATCAGTCATCTATCAAAATCATTTCTATTAGAGTCTTTTCGAGAGTATAACTATTGTGGATCCAAGATTCCGTTCTGGTGCTCATGGTTGTCTATATGCAACTGAGTCGACGTTTCTGATAAATGTAGTGTTGTATCTTTGGTCATGCTTTGGTACATTGAACCGAGTGGAGGCTGAGATTCGTATATCTGGCCACGCACAAGATTGTTCTCTGGCGGATTACCGGACTTAGGAGATTCCTGGAAGCAATAGCTGACTTTCGTTATTCGGTACATGTACAAGTGGTGCCCCTACACAATGTGTAATTTCTGAGTGGACTGGTCTCTGAACACCTGAGGTGAATTAAAATTTTGAAAAACAAGAAAAACAGAACTGTGGAAACTTCCAATCTCCCTCCAAATTGTTGCAAATCCTGCTCCCCCAACCCTTCTCCCTATCTATAAAATACCCCACCTCTCCTTCTCTCAAATCATCACAATCATTTGCCGGAGGAAAAAAAAACACAGAGAAAACATGAAATAGCTGCAAGTTAACACTGATATGAAAGCGTTCATAAAAGCTGTGGACATGTTCAAGCCAATCAAGCCACAGTTACTTCAAGCACTCGAAGGCGTCTCCCAGTGGCTTACTGTGGGTCGAAACCCTCTCAGATATGGAGGCTGCTCAAAATCTCAAGCAACGGTTTGATTGGACAGGCACCGCCGACGCCCATCATCTCAACAATGAGTTCGCGAAGGCAACGGAAGTTCATAGATACAGAGGATAACAGAGAGGTGAAGGTGAAAGCATGGTAGGACCTTTTGGCAACCAATAAACAATTTTTTTTTTTTTAACAAATAATTACTTTAGTCTAACGTAGATGATAAACAGTGTTTTAGGATGGATTCCACTTTATTTATAATTCGGTCATTGGTTTAGAGACCGGGCTTTGTGGCTTTGGGCTCCGTGTGGCCCTGTTGTTTTGGCTCAGTCGGCCCTGCTTTCCGCTGGCCAGATTTCAATTTGGAAAGGAGGGACTGCGATTGCGTTCAATTGATGGGAGGGGGTGAGGTGGCTGTAGCGAGATAAAGGAGGGGCTGCGTTTAGGGACGGAGTTAGAAATTTATTCTAGAGGACAACCTAAAAAACAACTAAGAAAACCTTACTATAGTATGGCTTATACATAATATGATAATAGTGATGATTTCAAATGGAAGTCCTCCCTGCAACAATCTCTCTGCTTTTCTCCTCATGTTGAGCTTTGGTTTCATTCAAAAGATCAGTGTCCGATTTGAACTATTTTTGTCCTTATTTAATTGCTCATCTTTTGATATGGAACTAGAATGGATGTTTTTTTAGTGGTTGATTTATTATTTAGTTTTGGTTCAATTGTCCACCTTTTCAATGGAAGTACAAGAAATAACATTGAATTAGGAGGTTTGGAAGATATTTGTGCTGTTCTCTCTTTCTTACTTCTGTTTTTGTTCTTTTGGTTGCTCTCCTGCTCTTATTTTCTGTCTTTCTTGCTTTTGTGTTGCTCTTTCATTTTTTCAGTCTCTCTGCAGAGATTGCAAAGATTACATTGTACGTGTCTTTGCCTGTTTTTGGGACATAGATTAGACATGACAAATGCATGATTCTAAAATTGGGCAGTCTTAGTATACAAAGTCCAACAAAAATTAGACAAAAAAAAATTGGAAAGAAGATGAAGAACTGAGCAAATTAAGCATAAAATTTAAGTCTGTGAGCTTAGAAACAGAGGTTTTGGTGAAAAATGCACAATTTGATTAGACCCAGATGAAATTTTGAAGTTCTTTTGGAAATTAAATTTGGGTTTTGTGAATTGATAGGGACTAAAATATTAAAAATATTATTCATTTCACTGAATTATTGTAACCATTGATAAAAATAAAAAATTATCTCTACCATTGATTTTGCGAGAATTAAAAAAAAAACCAAAAATGCAAATGAGAAGTTGCCCCACTTGGGTGGGTTCAAAAAACAATGAAAAAAACATAAAGAGCAACAACATTTCCCACTCAAAATTAATATGAAGTCTACTATTTGAGTTCCTATATGTAGTCCTCATATTTGAGAATTTTACTGAAGTATCCGGCAAGTCCTATGCATTGAGATAATTTAAGGACTACAATTCCGGCCCATTGGAAGTCATTTGTCCCTATATTAAGGGACTATACGGTTGTAGGGACTCCATTTAGGGTTTTCATTGGAGATGCTCTTATAAACCCCACATCAATAAGCAAGTCTTTTCCAAGCCATTAAAAATTCCTAAGGCCATCTTCAACAGAATGAGCTATGTTTAGTCCCGTGCAAATTATAGTTGTGCAAAAAATTATTTTTTAATGAACATTGTCAGGCTATATTTATATATCATCTCTAACTGAATGAGACTATTTTTTAGCCCCCTCAATAATTTATTATTTTTAAGTTTGTTCTTTAACTTTATTGGTTAATTGAATTAAACTACCATATTTATAAATGAGTAACTCTTCATATTTCTTATATTTATGTAATCTTACTAATTTTTCAGAATGTTATGTTTGTTTTGCTTAAAAAAAAATTAATTGTTCGGATAAGAGTTTAAAGAATGCGAAGAATTGAAATAAAATAAGGCAAGATAGTATGGAATGGTGAAAAGAATGTGAGAAATGACTTAGATATTTATAGGGAAAAAAAATAATTTTTTAATAATTTTTTTTAATTTTGTCTTTAAAAAAAATCAAATCTAACAGCTAGCTGACTTCAGCTAGCAGCCTAGCATATGTGTTGCTGACAGCTCGGCCCAGCTTTCGAGCTGGCTGGCTGGCTTGAAATGCGTAGCCTGATAGCCGTGGGCTTGAGTTTGGCCCAGTGGGTTCCCCTTTTCCCTTGTCCTGGATCTCCAATGGAGATGGATTTTCTACATTAATTGATGAAATAAAAAAATTGAGGAATGGGAACATAATCTTTCCTTTTAGATATTGATATAGTAAACACATTTCAATATTTTCTTTCTCATAAATCATTTTGAGATTAAATAATCAAAAGCAATCTTTAATCATAAAATAAAAAAATAAAAAAAATCCTATTTGTCGTTTTGTTTTACAAAATAAAATTTTGTAAAACGTTTTGAAACGGACGCTTACTCTCTGGAAAATAATACTCATAGGCTTTTCGTAAGAGTCTGTTATATAATTTGCAGTCTTACTTATGTACATGATAAGAAAAACTTGTGTGGGACTCACCTTGTCAATGGATTTTCTTGAATATTGTGTTCTTCAATTTCCATAATTATTTCTTTATAAATCAATGGCCAAATACATTTTACACTAATTATTATATCTGATAACTGAAAACTATTTTTCAAAATATAACTAAACTAGCTCCAGGTTTCCAGCACCTCTTTAGTAATAAACTATATTCGAAAGTATCATCTTTCAAATAAGATTTGAATTTATGATTAAGTCGTTACAACCTCTTAATGCCACCTTCTAGATGCCACCTTCTAGCATATCTATCTATGCTAAGGAAATTCCTTTAATAAATCTAAAGGGGGTATTCAATTGAGATTTTGAGGGATTTTAATTCTTTTAATGAATCTAGGAGTATTCAATCAGGATTTTAAGTGATTCTCTAAAATTCAAGGTGTATTCAATTAGAATTTTAAAATAGTTTATTAAAATCCTTAGAAATATGGGTGTATTCAATTAGGATTTTAAAGAAGTTTATAACATTCCAGGTGTATCCAATTAGAAATTGATTTTAAAGAATTTAAGAAAGTTGAGGAATTAGAGGGAATTAGAGAGATTTCGTAATGTATTTTAAGTATGCACAAATCTCACCTCTTCCCATGAGATTTCGAGGGAATTGAATCAAAATTTTATATGGAATCTCTACAAATCAATTAAACTCCATAAAAATCCATGAATTTATAAATCCATTAAGGTTTCTCAAATTCTCAATTGAATACACCTCTCTAAAATAAAAGTACGACAATTGACAAGAGCTAGGGCAACATAAGATGGACCCTTTATATGTACGAACTTGGATGCGGAGGGAGATTTTGAAGTCCTTATTGATTGTTAAACGGTGCTATTTTCATTTATCATTGAATTTCATCATATTTATGAAACAAACTTTGTGACTAAGCTATGGCTGATGCCTTTTTGTAGGAACGTTGGTTGCAGACTCTTCCTAATGTGGGATTATATCAATTTTAGTAGCCTAAGAGAATTTTACGTGTATTTTTATTTTATTTTTATAGAAAAACATAAGGTGGATCAAGAGCAAATTTTGGGTTTGGGTCACAAAAGTTGTGATTGGAGATGTACCTACCATTGATGCTCTTAAGGATGTTTTGGGACAGGGACATGACAGATGCATGATTCTAACATTGGGTAGTCTTAGTATATAAGGTCCAACAAAAATTAGACAAAAATAACATTGAAAAAATTAGACAAAAAAAAATTGGAAGGAAGATGAAGAACTGAACAAATTAAGCAGAAAATAAGTCTCTGAGCTTGGAAACATATGTTTTGGTGAAAAATGCACAATTTGATTAGACCCTGATGAAAAATTTGAAGTTCTTTTGGAAATTGAATTTGGCTTTTGTGAATTGATTGAGTTTTAATTAAACGGCACTCATAAAGCTGAGAAAATGCCAGAATTGGTAAGAAGATGAAGAAGAAATGAGCAAATGGAACAGAAAATGTATGCCTTTTTGCTCAGAAAAACAGAGACTTTGGTGGAAAATGATAAATTTGATTAGACCCAGATGGAAATTTAGAAGCTTTAATTGAAATTTTGATTTTGTTCGCGCAGGAAATCTGGCTGGTGGGCGTTCCTGACTCAAGCATACTACTCCATGAGGAGTTGACACTTTGGCTGATTGTTGGGCTCCTACTTGTCACAATACTGCAAGAGGAGAACAGAATTAGTTCTGAAATGTGCCTTTGTGGGGGCCTTAGGTGTTGAGGCTCGCAATCAAAACCAACTAAGTGATTAGGCGTGCCACTGCCATCTCTGTATGGCAGATGTAGAACAAGTGTATTTTAAGCCGATTACTTACGCCCCAAGTTATTTATAACTTCATGTTTATCAAAGGATTGTTGTAGATGGGTTAAGTCTACGTTAAATTCTTTTCTATGCCTTGAGATCAAGGACTTTTAGTTATCTTGTATGCTCGAGGGGTGAAGGTTCAGATCTGATCAAGTCATCAGTTTAATTCATTCCAATTCTTGATAAAAACCACTAAGTGAACTAGATCTGAGAACTGATGGGGCTTTGAGTCATCAAAGGACTGGAAATAACTTGAATATAAACTAGGGAATATATTATAACACCAAATCTGTTAATTGAAAGACAAAAACAAAGAGAGTCGGACAAGATTTCACCTTGTCGGGCAAGGTTTAAACGTCTTGCGGTCTCTTTTCTTTGCAGTTTACAAAAGGATTCAGTATTAAAGGAGATGACTGGAAAATAGTTTATACACGAGGGATCGATACTACAACATTTAGAGAAAGGTAGCAGAGCTTTTACATAGACAAAAGATGTCTTTCTAAGGAAATCTAAGGCTAAAAGGGTGCAGAGTCTGGACAAAACACGACTTTCTAGGTATTTGTTTGGTTGAGAGTCAAGTTGTATGTTTGTTTGTTTAATTGGTTGAATGCCCTTGTCTCTAGGCCCTCACCCCCCCCCCTTTTATAGATGAGTTAACTTGATTTGTGTTGTTTCTGTTCTTGCCCGAAAGTAATTTGGAAGGTAGGGAACCCTTGGTATTTACATGCCATGCCATCCATAAAGTGTTTTTGAGCCAATAGTTGGTGGATTTCTATCTGTTATCACTTCCTTTGTAAGCACACAATCTTTTCATTTAATGGAGAGTCATCAAGTTGTCCTGAAGTGGACATTTGGGCTCGGTGCTGGGCTTCGGGCAAAGCTCTTCTTATTGAACTCTTTTGGGTTTTCTCTCCTCTAAGCCCAAAATTAAATATTAACCCAAATAGGTTTTAATTAAAACAAAGAGAAATTACCAGAATTTGAAAGAAGACGAATAGCAAAATGATCAAATTAAACAGGAAACCAGTAACTTTAAGCTCAGGAGTTGAATTTGATGAGACCCATATGGAAATTCAAAACCTTTTTCATGAAATTTGATCTGGGTTTTGGTTAACTTGCTTGGAATTCGCTGGGACCTTTGTGCACATGGCTAGGGTAAGGGAAAGAGAACTGACTTTGGTTTTTTTTAAATAAAAAGGGTGAGGAAATAAAATGCATGGAAATAATAAATAAAGCTTAAAAATAAAATTCATGGAAATAATAAATGGAAAACATAAGAACACATGTCTATTTGAATTCATCGTAACCAATCTTACTTAATCCTTTGATATGTTATGAACAAGTTGTTTTCTACTATTGACGATCGATTTTTCCCTAAATTCTTCAGGGGACATGGCATTTGGTCCATCAAAAGTATTTCTATGTGTCAGTTCTCTATATGATATCTAGACGAATTCAAACAAATAAGAACCCTATAAGCGCTATGGAAATCGTTGAAAAATAAAAAACTTCACACAAACCCTATAGCGGATCTTTGCCTTTTTTTTGGGGGGGGGGGGGCGGCTATTCATTGGGCCATCCTTCCAGCCAGGCTGGTCCCACTGGAGAGGAGAGTTTTACATTCTTTTTGTTTCGAAAAGTCTCGACGTCAATCAAGAGAGAAGTAGGTAGTTGACCAGCGAAATAGTCTCTTGACATTTACAAATAGGAATTCATGATATCAATTGCAAGAAACTAAACTCAAGTTAAGTATGATATCTGCTCTAACTTGCATAGCTCAATAAGACCTAGATGATGATCAAGCATTTAAATAAAAATCAAGCTCAATGCAATAAACGGAAGATATTCCATATAAAAGATAAACTTGATAATAATAATGATACAAAGAAATTAAATATTCATCGTAACCCTAGCAAAGAAAGAAAAAAAAAACTAGAAATTTTTGGCTCAATAAGTAGAAGGATTCCCCTTATGAACTCCAACGTAATAAGCAAGTCTTTTCCAAACCATTAAAAATTCCTAACCTAATGGACTTTTAAGTCCTTATCAGAGAGAGAGAGAGAGAGAGAGAGAGAAGCAAATCATGAGCTAGTAATTAAGTTTCTCAAAACTTCTATCTTTTTTCTCCGTCTTGTGAGAGAGCCTCTATGTGTAAGTGCTTTTTCTCACTTCTGTGTGAGTGACCTACTTCACCTCATCCTCCTTCTAGCTGCCAGCCTTAGCTATGGCTAGGGTTGGTGGCAATCCTCTTCTCCTCCTTTTTATTCTTCCTTTTTCTTTGCTTCTTCCACAACTTATGTTTTCCCTTGCCTTTTGGTTCGATCGTTCTTTCCCCCAACCCCTTCTGCATTTGATTTCACTGTCTCCAATCCCTATTTTCATTCCCCCCTTCTTTCCACCTCCACGATTTCCACTAATCCACTCCATATCATTCCAATCGACTCCATCCTTCATTGATCCAACAATTCAGTTCGTCATCCACTTTTTCTCATTATAATTTCTCGCAATTACAACCCGATTTCTCGCGGATCTCTCTGAAGGTGTGTAGAGCTTCGATTCGGGTGTTTAATCCACCTCCTTCCTTTAAGGTGTCTTTGATAGCACCGATGCTAGTGGGTTTCTTCCTATTGGTTTCTTTCGTTGTGTGGTGGCGAACGATGTTGTGCTCCCTGACGGAATTTGGAGTCTTCTTTTCAACCATGTATGTATGGTATGGCTGGATTTCAGAGGTTTGTAGGGGACGTTGGTTTCCGTTAGGTGGAATGTGGCGTCTGACGAAGGCGTCAGTTGGAAGGTGCGAGGTTGTTTCGGTGTTTTGTTGGGCTCAAAAGTCTGTTTTGGGCTTCTCTATGTTTTCCTTTGTTGGTCCATATTTTGGATCCTATATTCATTAGTAAATTCTGTTGAATTTGGTCTAGTCAAGTGTGTTTTATGTGAATCGCTACATTTGAGGATATCATTATGTGCATGCCGTCAATTTCGTCTTTTTTTTTGTGAAAATTATGCGTGCATGTCGCGTTTGATGCATTCAATCCTATAGCAAAGCGCGGATACATTTTCTAGTATTAGCTAAATCAAAGGGTGAGAAAGTGGATAAACTTCACAATGAGTTAATAATAAGGAAAACTAATGAAAAAGGCTTGAAAACTTTGAGTTTTAATGATAAGGACAAAATAAAGGGTAAAGTGAATAGTACCAAGTTTGACTTTTTAGTGTAAAAATATGGTTTTTCGTTAAAGTGAACAGTACCGTGAGCTTTTCGTTAAAACTCCCTTAATAATAATGTAGTTTAAATTTGTCTTTAGCTAGAATTGAATTAAAGACTTTTCATTCATAAGTGAACATGAATACCATTATAGACTAAATGAAAAGAAGAACACCACTAAACCATAACACTAAGTCTTTTGAGTCCATTTATTTTAGTGAAGTCTTGTGACCCCAAAGTGAGGTTTAGCTTTCTAATAACTAGTCTCTTACCACACACTTGTGTGACAAGTTGTTCTTTGATATCTTATTCTTTATTATTTATTTATGTTTAGTTATAATTTTTTTTAATTTAAATTGTTTTATTTTAGAATTTTAATTAAAAAGAGGTATTTTGGGATATTGTAAGTTTTATTATTTTAAAGTGCTCACTTCATATATATAGATAAAACTTTTCGCCCAATTTCGGATTTTCTTGTTTCAAAGGCTTTGAGTCTAACTTGTTTTGATGAAGTCTTTAATCTTGTGACCCTAAAATAGAGTTCTAGCATTCTAATAGTAAGAACATTTATCATAATAGCAAAGGCTATATATTTTGTGTGTGAGAGAAATATATTTTTTATTTTATTGTATATAAGTACCGATATATTTTTAACGGGTTGGAAGTTACAGAAAGTGTGAGAGAAAAATGTGGAAGAGAGAGGGAAGTGGATTGAAAAACAAGGAAAAGGATCCGGCGACGGATCCTTTTATTTGGAATGATCGTGACCGTTTATTTTATATCATACGGTTAGTTTTCATTAGATACTATTTATATTTAATTTTAAATTTTAAATTTTAAATAATATTTAACCGCACAATGTATGATGAACAGATACGATCATAACAAATAACAAAGTATTTATTCGGAAAAGGCGATCCTTTTCCGAAAAACAAAGTTAATCTTGAGAAAGAAAAGTATTCCGGGTCCTTTTCCGAAAAACAAAGATAATCTTGAGAAAGAAAAGTATTTTATGGAATTTACTATTGCGGCAATTGCCCATCATTTTTATTTAGTAGTTTCCTCCTGGTTTTGAGATGAACCGCCTTACAGTGTAGAGAAATACGAAGTTTTCACCGCCCATGCAACTCAATACCGCCACTGTCACTACAGCGTTCTCATTTCATCCCTTGAGAATAAATTCTGAAACCAGAAACAGTTGGTATTGTATCGTAGCTCTTGGTGAAGGTTCGTACAATGCCTTGGTGGGATCTTGGATTGCTTTCTCGTCTCAAAAACTTGAGTGGCGTCGTCTTTCAGGTCAGTGGCTTTCTCTTCTTTCTGCGTGTTTTACTTGATGTAAGATTGTAATCCGATGCATAGTTCGGAAGCATATGGGTAATTTCCATGGGGGTTTTGGTCCTTTTTGTTGCAATTCATTGTGGTTTTGGATGATTTCTTGTTTTGGTTCAAGTTACTGTGTGATTCTGATCCAACACCACAAAACCCACTTCATTTTTATATTTATATAATTATATGTATATGTATATGTATGTATTATTATGCCGCATAATTTATGCGGTGATGGGTTTGTGCCATCTTTGTATTATATAACTGTTACTAGATGCAATAAAAAAAGTTGTTTTTTGGGACCTCGTCAGTTATGCAGACAGATGTAAATATCATGCCCTGGCACAGACTTAGGGTTCATACATCTAAATGTTCAACACAAGGGCATGCCACTTTATGTGTACTTTTTGAAATGATGAAATCTGTATGGCTGGTATAAAGCCGTAGCATAGGTGTTCTATAAACTTCTTCCTTAACAAACCTGTTGTAACTGAAGGAAAATTAAGTAAATACTTCTCTGTTTGAGTAAGTAATAATAGCAGTGTGTTATTTTCTTTAGAAAATGTGCAGTATGATAATTCTGCACACTTTCTAGATGAATGAAGTTGATGTCTTTGTAACGTTTCGCGATCTAAGGCGTCCAATACAGGAAATGTCCTTCTAATAGGCTACTACTTTTCTTGTCACTCATGAAAAGTTGAACCAAACAATAGTCAGACATTAATTTGTATCCAACGGTGAAGAGAATTTTCCTTCCTATGTCTGGTATTGGTTATTGATCTAATAATTTCTTAAGCTTATTAGATGTAAAAGCAGCCATAGCAGTCCATACTTTTTAATGAGGCAAGCGTGCGGTTCTGTCTCTGGATTCTGACAGATCTATCCAGCTAGTCGTTGCTTACATAGAGATTGCTTGCCGCGATTGTGGGTCAAAATTGCATTTTGTTCAAGAATTTACCAGCTTATGCAACAGAGCTCATTCCCTGGTTATTGATAACGTTTTGGTCATTTCCCATGGCTGTTATTCCTAATTACCATTCACCTTTATTGCACGCAGAGCTCACCTTCTTGGTTTGTCTTCTCTTCTGTATCTGTTTCAGTGTCATTTTCTTTTTGTTTTTTGGGGGTGCTGTAATTATTTTCTTTTACTTGCCTTTTATTGTAGCTTATTACAATTTTTTTCTTGCAATGCTATGATCTTGTGAAAACATGTCTATAATGTACATATCTAGTACCAGTATTACTATTTTGGTTGTGTATGTTCGGTTACTGATAAAAGTATTTGGTAGTTCTGTAATATAAAAACCGATAAAAAGCATTTTCTTTGGAATCTTCTCTCTTTTTTCGTGGCCATTGAAGTCTTTTAGTTACGCTGACGCACTGTAAGGAGTACAGATCTGATGTCTATTTTCATTAGCAGAACAAAATGCAGGAAGTTGAGCTTGGTTCACATACTGTAAGGTCCCATGGGGTGACAGTTGCAAGGACACACATGCATGATTGGGTGATACTGATGCTTCTTGGGTTGATAGAGGTCATCCTTTATGTGATTCATCCATTTTATCGCTTCGTAGGAAAAGATATGATGACTGATCTTAAATATCCCTTGAAAAGTTGCACAGTACCTTTTTGGGCTGTCCCTGTAAGTTGTTACCGTTCTGTTCTATTCTAATGAGACCATGTTTACAAGTACATTACTTGAATTCTGAATTGATGTGATTTGTGGTGCCTGCCCCCCTTGTCCCCTCTTTGGATGCTTAGATGTATGCAGTTGCACTGCCCATAGCAATTTTTGTTGTTGTCTATTTCCGCAGGAGAGATGTCTATGACCTTCACCATGCCATACTAGGTGATCAGTTTTCCGACCTTTGATTTTACAAAGAATGTTCAAATATCTTACCACATTTACTGAGGAAATACAATAGAACGACAGGACCTGACGGTTAAAATTTGCTAATGCAGGTCTATTGTTCTCTGTTCTGATAACAGGGGTTCTTACAGATGCTATAAAAGATGCAGTTGGTCGACCCCGACCAGACTTCTTTTGGCGCTGTTTTCCAGATGGGAAGGATGTACGGCATTCTAGATTCATAGTTATTCAGATTGTAATTGGAGGGCAGTGTTCTTTTAGCTTATTCATACATGATGCCATTGGTAGTCGACGTTAATAACTAGTTTTTTCCTCAGGTGTATGATAAATGGGGAAATGTTGTATGCCATGGTGTGAAGAGTGTTATAAAGGAGGGGCACAAGAGTTTTCCAAGTGGCCATACTTCATGTAAGTAGCACCGTAGTGTCTGGTATTCACTGAATATAGTTTACATGCAAACAACTTGGTTGATCATGTCTTACAAGCACTATATTTACCTGAATCTCTTGTAGACTTGTTAACATCGAGGAAATTTGTATTCAATATGCAGGGTCCTTTGCTGGTCTTGGATTTTTCTCACTGTATTTGTCAGGAAAAATACAAGTATTTGATCGCAAAGGCCATGTTGCAAAACTTTGCATTGTTATTCTTCCACTACTTGTTGCATCACTTGTCGGAGTTTCTCTAGTAGATGACTACTGGCACCACTGGCAAGATGTGTTCGCTGGAGGTCTCCTAGGTTTGTGCCGTAATGAATGGTAACTAAGCTCCTTGTTGAACCATATTTGTCAATAACAATCAGGGAATCATTTTTTGCAGGCCTTACGGTTGCCACCTTTTGCTATTTGAAGTTCTTTCCACCCCCATACCATGCCCAAGGTATGCTACCAAGAAAAATCGATATCTGGTATTTTTGTTATGGGGAAATATTTCCTAGAGATGTTGTTTTGTTGGTACTGTGACAATATGTCAGTTACATTTTCGTAGAGTCATATTTGTGGTGCTTATCAATGGCGATGCGCCTTTCTCGGTCTCTTCAGTGTTACGACTCATGAAATATTTTGCACATAATTTAGCTCTATTGCATTTGTTTTGATGTGTGCGTGCTTGTGCGCGTGCAGGTCTGCCAAAGAATACAATTGGTAACACAAACTAAAAGTGTATATAATTTGGAATCAACAATCCAATTTTTACAACATAATTTTTTAATTTGGCTCGATGTTTTAAGAGAATTTCCATCCTTATCTACGAAATTAACATAGATTTTGATTCACTAAATAAGTGTTTCGATCTTCCTTGGTTGGTCATGCCTGTCGCTAATTAACAAAGGCCTTTGTTCGATCAAATTGTTTTAGTAATGTTTCAAGGTGCGTTTTTATACTCATCTGATTTTCAATACATCCCCATTTGTAGGTTGGGGTCCTTATGCATACTTCCAAGTGTTGGAGGAGTTGCGTTCAGGGGCACAAGTAACCAGCACAATAAATGGGAGCAACGTGCAGGTCACAGAGGCTCGGGTTGAGAATCAAGTAGACGAAACAAGCAACCATGGATGTATGGGGTTAACATTAGCACGTGGTTCTGGTTCAGCGTTGGAAGATTTAGAATCTGGGAGGAGATAGTTTTGTGCATTTGTTTAGAGCTCGTGATAGATCCTGCCGTTTGGAGCTTGTGATAGATCCTGCTGGTGTACCTATATGTCTATATGTAGAGAAATGCCACAGCTTAAACTGATAGGAACAGTACCTTCGCTTCCAAGTTTGTTTTTACAGAATCGTGTGGTTTCTGTTTATATTGTATGCGACCCAGCCGACAGGCACGATCAATGGAATAAATGTTTATTAATAAGCTCATATTTATATATATTTTACATCAAATTCACTTGTTTTTTCTTAGTTAGTTCTTTATATTTTTGAGTTATTTACTTTGTTTTTGTGTTTTGTAGGAGTTGTCAAGTAAAGAAAAGAAAAATAGCAAAAGTGAAATTTTGAGTAACAAATTCGTCAAAACTGCCTGTGCAGATCAGCTGACTTTGGAAGCAAGTTGCGAACAGCTCAGAATGAATTAGAGAATGAGCCTTATATGCTTAGAAAGCTACAGATGTCTATTTTCTGGAGCATTTCATGGATTGTTAATATCATTTTTTTAGAAGAAGTTATGGTCGTTTTAACATTGAAAGGTTCACAAGAAGCTAAGCAGTTTGTAACTACTATGAAAGTAATAAACCCAATAAATCTAGCAGCCAAAACTGATGCAGTCAAGAACAAGCCAGTTGACATCTATTCAAATATCAGAGGAAATAGAATTAAAGATGAGGATTAAGTAGGAGTAATTGGCATAAAGGCTGCCCAAAGAGTTACAATTATTTTACCATTTTCTCTCACTTGTTGTCATCACTAAATTGCTATTAGTGGGGGGAGTTATGGAGAAGAAAATGATGTAGCAAGAATTGGTTTAAAAGTAGGGTTGGGGGAGGAAATAAAGGGCAGTTTTTATAGAAATAAATTCTGGAAAAAGAAGAAAAAAAGAAAAGAAAAAGCTGCAGGTTGTAGCGGAAAGGAAGGAAAAAAAGACAAGGCATCAGCGTTGGGGATGGAAAGCAATAGAGGAGGAAGGAGGAAATCTCGGCATTCTCTTCTTTCGGTTTTATCTTCTCAAACTTAAGTCTTTCTTTTGGTTTTATTTAAGGATTATGTGTAATTAATTTTTGGAAGTTGGGGGTTGTTTTGAAACCCTGAATATGATTGCAAGTTTGTTATGACATTTCGTTTGAATTACTTTTATGAATGGATGAAAATTAGTTCACTACTTGTCTCATTGATGAATTTTTTAAAGTGTTTTCTACGGATGTATACTTAGTAAGCATATCTAGGATTTTAACGCTATGAATATGTGTGTGCCTACCCTTGTCGAATGAGAACCTACATATGTTCTAGAGTAGTTCTTGTTAATCGCGATTAACATGCGAACTAATTTCTAGGATAAGTAAGACAATGCTAGTACTTACGATGCATTGTGATGACTAAAACTCTTTTCGTTCTTAATGATTTCTACTTGTTAAATCTATGAACATGCCATTCTAGATTGCATGCTAGGGACTAAGTTAAGTTGAAAACATCATTCTCTTAACATACTACATAAGAAAGAGTAATATGTTGAGTTTTAACATTGAGCCAACTTGAGCATCTTCATCCGGAAATAAAAGGAATTTGAATGGAACATAATATGTTTGCATGATTATTTGGTGGTGGATAGCAATTCCCCTAACCCGTTTTTCTTAATTTGTGAACTATTTAAAATTTGTTTCTGTCCTATTTTTGTTCAATTTAATTTAAATAGAAAATCAACTCCAAAAATCTCAAAAGTTTGTGTGAGTGTAGCTCTGTGTGTCTACTGTCTGTGTATAAAATTTCGTAGACTTTAGATAAGTGTAAGTCGGTCTAATAATTATTTTTCAGTGGCTGGTCAGTAGGGACAGGAACCTCGTTTTTGTGACATTTTAAGTAGTTAGATAAAACAGTCTTTTGCGGGAAAGACCCTTATTTTCATATGCTACAATTGACAAATCTTAGTGTTAATAAGAAAAATTAATAGGATATTTGTATGCTACTTTGTAATGTGCTTTTAATCCTATCATTTATCGTTTAGCAGAAGTTGTCCATCTGAAATGGCTTCAAAATCAATGAAGTTTCTTTTACAGTTGACATGCATCTTTTACTAGAAAAAAAAATGTATTCGACGAAATTTGATTTTAATGTATCGATGAAAATTTGGGAGGAAAAACGCGGGGTAAACTCTATTTAAATTGGACTACGGTATTTCTCTATGCATGCACAGCACAGTATAACTTTTAAATTCTGCGTGATATTTGGGATGTAGAGGATCGTTTCTAAGCAAATATGCCGACTGGTGACCACTATTGTAATACTGGATTATCGGACATATTGATCAAATATTGACGGTATACTAAAAATGGTCATATCGGGATTTGAAAAAAAAAAAAGTTTATATTTTGGCCAATTTTGCTTCTCTGAAAATATGGCTCTAAAAGAGATTGTGTTGATGTATACGCCAAGCTATCAAGTCCTCAATCAGTCTTTGGCCACCACAGAATAGAGCAATTTGCCAAGATGCAGTCACATTTGCAATTCTGTCCAACCAACTTTTTCCATTACCCACAAAAAGACTATCTTCTAGCTACATCCAACATATATGACGTCATCTCAAGTGCGCTCTAGGAGAAACTTAAATGGCACACAGACCGCTATGGTGGTATCACGTGTCAATGAAATAGAGGCATTTAAATTTTTGTTCATATTGTTTGCACTCAAAATATACTCATTTTTACTTATTTGGGCAATTTGGGTAAAATATGGCATTTGGAGGATTAATATGCAAGAAAGCTAACTTGGAAAGATATTTGGTGGCAAGTGGATGGGTTTGACACTATAATATTGTTTTTCCCATTTGTTTTGGTGGTGGAGGTTTGCCAAGAGAGTTGTTTAATCAAAGATAAGTGCATGCTTTTTCATGCAAGTGGATGAGAATGCACCATGAGAGTATTCGAGCAAGGGACATGTGAAAGAAGCCAACTTGCTTCTTTTAAATGTTAGTTTATTACAAGTGAGAAAACATGTGATGAAAGCATGTGGTGGAAATGCAAGTTCCAATTTTAATATTATTTCACCATGCAAGTTGGCAAGTGAAATGCAAGTTGTCCAAGCAATGGAATACAAACTGCCCAAGTTTCTTTCGGGCAGATGCAGTGTCTTCAGCAGGAGGGTTTCCTCCAGATCACTATTTAAAGGAGCCCAAACACAAGGATTAAAGACACTCAAACAAACAAACAAAAGCACAAACTCTGCTCAAACCAGATTTGCCAAAAGCCTTCTTTTATCTAGTTTATTAGCTATGCTGCTCACTTGCGGTATCGATCTCATTTGTAGCTTTTATGTACTCATTTCCAGCCATATAAATTACAAGCAATCTGCAATTTTAGTCACTTTCCTCTGTCATTTATATTTCCAAGCAACCTTGTCATTTATATATTGTTCTATCTCTCCATATAAGTAAAGTCCTTATTTTTAAGGCAAACAAAGAACCTTAATTTGAGCACCTCCCACTCAAATGGCACAATCTCTTGATTTGAAGTCAAAAGGCGCAACCTCAATCATTCAAATCCTGTCTACTAGCGGCATCTAGTAGTGGCACGCCCGCACCCACCAATCTCGTATGTGCAGTAAATCCCCGACTTGCCCGCAAGGCACCATGGCGGATTTAGGGAGCGAACATATTTTGGCACGCCCAGTGGGACCCTTATATGAAGTTAAATCATGAACAATCCTTATGTTCATGATTTTTTGGAGGATGACGGTGTGGAAGAGCGCCCAAGCTATGGCTATCATATAAAGCCAACCTATGAGTTGCCAACTTATGGGTACATGGCGGAAGAGTACTCAAGTCCCATGGAACATGATTGTCGGCCAACTAATGGCCATCAAATAAATAATAATCTTGAAGATTGGCCAACTTATGGCTATGATGAAGGTTATTATTCTTTTGAAGACAATCATATTCATGAATACTATGATAGGCCAACAAATGGCTTTGAGTATCAAAAGGCTTCCAATGAGTACATAGAGCCAATATATGAGATGCCAACTCATGATCATCCGGATGAAAAGCTCTACAAAAAGGATGTGGGCAAAATAGAGAAGACGTCCAAACTCCATGTGGCAAGCATCGAGTATGGTGAAATGAATGCAATTACTTAGAATTTGTCAGCATTGTATGTTGCCCAGTTCAAGTTCAAGTTTTGGTTCTAATGCTTCTGCATCAACTTCAAATCCTCATAGCCATGATCATATTCCTGCTATAACTGCTGGTACTATCATTACTGTACCTTATGATTCACCACCACCACCTCCTCAATTTCAACAACCATACTATCCACCATCTCAATCTCTAAGTGAATCATATGGTTATGGTTTTTCTGCCAACTCTACTGGTCAAAATGCACCTAGATCACAGTCTTCAAATGATCAGTTTGCTTCTAATGGGAACAACTACAGAGGTGGAAACAATTATAGAAATAACAATGGTTTTAGAGGCATGGGTTATAATTCTGGGAATTCAACCAATTATTACTCAGGTGGTTCAAGACAAGCCAGTAATGGGAATGGTACTTGGTCTGGAAATGTTGATACTAGAACTACAATGGTAATTGAATGTCAGATATGCAACAAAAGAGAACACATTGCAGTTAATTATTTTCACAGGAACACAAATGCACCAACCACTGGGTTTGTAGTTGAATGTCAAATCTGTGGGAAGAAAGGTCACTTTGCATTGGATTGCTTATCAAAGAGGAAATTATGCATATCAAGGTCAGCCTCCACCATCTTCATTGTCTGCAATGAATGCACAACAGACTACACAATTTCTTCCTCAAGATGACTGGATTGTAGATTCTGGTGCTTCACATCACATAACTTCTGATATCAATGCCTTAAATCAAATAACACATTTTGAGGGATCTAAGAAGATAACAATTGGGAATGGTACATGCCCACCAATTAAAAACATTGGTTTTACTAAGCTTCAAACTCCTATACTATTTGATTCTTAATAAAGTTTTGCATATACCTAATATTGCTAGAAGTTTACTCTTTGTGAAACAATTATGTGTTGACAACAAAAGTTGGTTTGTATATGATGAATCTGAATTTTTTTGTGTAGGATAAGAAGACAAGGGAGATAGTGTACCAAGGAAACAGTATGCCTGGGGAATTGTTCCAAATCCATATGGTTACAAATTCAATAGGTTCACAGCTCATTACAAAGGATGCAATAACATATTTGGATAAAATAGTGAGGTATAATGTCTGGCATCGAAGGCTAGGACATCCAGCTCATGAAATAATGGCTTCAATGTTGAAACAATCTAATATTTCAGTTCACACAGATGATATACATAGTGTTTGTATTTTTTGCATTCAAGGCAAGATGTCTAGGACTCCATTTCCAGTTAGAACTGATAGGTGTACATTTCCCCTTGAAAAAGTACACACTGATATCTGGTGTCCATCACCTGTAAAATCTCTAGAGGGTTATATGTTCTATGTAACATTTGTGGATGAATATAAAAAGTATGTTTGGATTTTTCCTATGAGCAATAAATCTAATGTGTTTACAATATTTGTCAAGTTCTACAAGTTTATTCTTACTCAATTTCGAGTATCAATCAAATCTTTACAAACAGATGGGGGGAGTGAATATACAAGCAAGTGTTTTACTAATTTTCTGGCTGATAAAGGTATCCTACAGTTAGTGTTTTGTCCTTACACTCCACAACATAATGGAGTTGCAAAAATGAAATGTAGGCACATTTTGGAAACTGCAATCACTTTCCTTACTGCAGCTGGTTTGCCTTCTGAGTTGTGGTACTTTGCATGTGCCCATTCAGTGTTTTTGATAAACAAAATGACTTGCAAAAGCTTATCTTTCAGTTCTCCTTATTTGTTTTTTTTTATAAGAACACACCTGATATACAATCATTAAAGATCTTTGGTTCATTTTTGTCTTTCCCTGGTTAAGACCATACAATGTGAATGAATTACAACCAAGATCGGTCATGTGAGTTTTTGGGATACTCATTAGGCTATAAAGGAGTTATCTGATATAATACACAAACCAAGAAGTGCCTTATATCGACACATGTATGTTTTGATGAATCTTTGTTTCCTGCAAAATCAGTAAGTTGCAGAAGTAATGGAATGGTATTTAGATAATATCAACAAAGGTCTTCACCAATCATTGTAATTATACCAGTTTCAAATAGACAACAAAATCAATACATGTAGCTTCACAAAATTCATTGTCTAGAATCAGGGCTGAGAGTCAAGTAACATCTGAGACTACTAATATGAATAACAGTAATTCAATGCATTCATCAGAGGGTAATGTGTCAACGTAATCAGTGTTTCAGGGATTTGGATCTAGAACATCAAATACATCTAGCTATACTCTTTCATCTTCACCAAACACTGCTAATTTGCTTCCTGTCATTGACCCTGCACAATTACAAGTAGTTCTTCCTTTTACCTCATCTCCTAATATCAAGGCTTCAGTCATTACAGTTACAAATTAAAACTGTGTTCAAACCATATTACAAATTGGTGCCATTACAAGAAAGAGTTATGTTGGATATCTTGCTTCATTACCTCAGTTATCTTCTTTACAAATTGAAGACTCTATAGTGATAATACTTCTAGCAATCTCAATGACAATTTATCTGGAGGATTTTCTTTCTTAGCTGACATAATAGACAATGAGGAACCAAAAACATTTAAAGCTGCTTCAAGCAAGCAAGAATGGTAAATTGCAATGCAAGAAGAAAATAGGTATGGACAGTTGTAAATCGATATCAACACCATCTAAGCCTCATACTCAGATTCTTGTAGGAGAAGGAACCTTATTATCTGATCCAAGTCACTACAAAAGCATAGTTGGGGCTCTCTAATATCTAACCTTTAATAGGCCAGATATTACCCATTTTGTGAACATGGTTTGTCAATTCATGACACAACCAACTGAAATACATATGTTTTTAGTCAAGAGAATATTGAGATAAATACAAGGCACTATTGGGTATGGTTTGCAGTATACAAAGAGCAAGGATTTTAATCTCACTGCCTATTCAGACTCAGATTAGGCATCATACATTAATACCAGAAGATCAATCACATGGTTTGTTGTTTATTTGGGAGCAAATACAATGTCATGGCAGTTAAAGAAACAGTCTACTGTATCAAGAAGTTCAACAGAGGCTGAATACAAAGCCTTAGCTCACTGTGCAGCTGATATTTTTGGATTCGATCAGTGTTCAAGGACATTCATCAACATCTATCAATACCACCATCTCTATATTGTGACAACTTGTCAACTTTGGCTTTGAGTTCAAACCTGTTTTTCAATCCAAAATAAAACATCTAGATATTGATTACCATTTTGTGCGTGAAAAGGTTCAAAAAGGAGATCTTATGGTTCACTATATCCTACTGATGATCAAGTGGCAGATGTGTTTACAAAAGGACTGCATGGTCCAGTTTTTCTCAAGCATTGCATAGGTTTTGGATTGGGAGCAAATTATGCATTAACAACAAACTCAGCTTCAGTAGCTCAGCTTTGTTTGAGGGGGGGGGGGTAATAACCATATGTACATGTCATTAATCCATGTGGCATTGTATTATTGGTTAAGTAGTTATAGTTGTTAAAAGGATTGTGTTAGTTAGAGTAATGTTGTTAGAAGAGGTAATTGAGTCATTTGCACTGAAGATTAGTTACTACAAAAGGTTATTGTAAGATTCATTCACTGCATATTGTAATATTTGCTTTATCGAAATATACTAAGCTTTCTCTCCATCTTTCTTGCTGTTCAACCTTTCTTCTTTCATTGTTCTTTCTATTCCTTCATAACTTCATAGGTCAATAGTTTGCAAATTTGGTTTAAAAAATTTGGTAGCCTTCTATCTTTAAAGCCACATAGTTTCTATATGAACAATAAAATTAATTAGTTGTTTAACCAAGGAAGCCACTTATACAAATACAACCACATTTTATTTAATGGTCACAAATAACAAACTTATAAGGGTTTATATATGTTAGTCAACAATTGAAAAGTACAATTTGACTCTCTTAAGGTCATTAGCAATAAGAGTGATTCAATATTTTTGTAGTGAAAGTTTAGTCTTCATGAGTGTTATTTTTTTTGTTAATTGGATGTCGAGGATAAAAAATTGTATCGTATTCTTATTAAATTTGTAATTGTAAAGTTGTGTTTTTTTTTGGCTTGTGTGAGTCGTGTGACCATTTCATTACATTTAGCAATGCCCGCCGTATGTACATTCTTTTGAATTGTAATCTTGTCTTGGCCCAAGGATAATGGATCTAGCCCATACACAAAGAAAGATCCATGCACATGCTAGAGAATTCTAGCAAAGTTCAAGTTGGTGGAAGAGTCTAGAAGAATGGTGAGGATTCCACCAACATACAAGATTAGTGTAGATAATTCTAGCATAGGAAGGTAGTGGAATTGTCTAGATATATCTAGCATGATGTTTCCATGCTTCTCTAAGGTTCCATCCATGCCTATAAAAGGAGAAGGCATCCGCACCATTTGAAACAACCAAGAGAGCAAGTAGTGAGAAGTGAGAAGAAGCAACAAAGCTTCTAAGAGTGTTTGAGTGTTTCCTCTTGTACTAGTTTGTGAGTGAATAAAAAAAATCTTGTGTAATACATTGAGTGTTCTTTCTTTCTCTTGCCTATCAATTCCGCTGCATTACATTTTTCTTTGTGAGATTGACATCTCCAAAGTAGTGAAGTCTTTTTAAGCCCCAACAAAGTGGTATCAGAGCTATGGCTAGCAACACTATGGCAGCCTTCCAAGTTCTAGTGCTCGACAACAATAACTTCGATAATTGGAGTATCAAAATGAAGGCCCTTTTGGGAGCACACAATGTATGGGAAGTCGTGGAGAAAGGCTACACTGAGCCAGAAGATGAAGCTACTCTATCCTAACCCCAGAAGGAAAGTTTGAAAGATTCAAGAAAGAGAGACAAGAAGGCTCTCTACCTCATCTACCAAGCATTAGATGACAACGGCTTTGAGAAGGTCTCGAGTGCAACCTCTGCCAAGCAAGCATGGGAGAAGCTTCAAACCTCTTACAAAGGAGCCGAACAAGTGAAAAAGGTTCATCTTTAAGTACTAAGAGGTGAGTTCGAATCTCTACAAATGAAAGGGTCTGAATCAATCTCTGATTATTTTTCAAGAGTCTTAGCTGTTTCTAATCAATTAAAAAGAAATGGAGAAAAGTTAGAAGATGTTAGAATTCTGGAGAAGATACTACGCTCGTTGGACCCCAAGTTCGAGCACAATGTCGTGACGATTGAAGAAACAAAAAACTTGGAAGAAATTAGTATAGAGCAATTAATGGGTTCGCTACAAGCATATGAAGAGAAACATAAGAAGAGGCAATGGAATAATGAGTAGCTCCTCAAGACGCATGTCCAGCCAAAGAAGAAAGAAGAAAGCTTGGACAACGAGAGAAGCCAGTACGAAAGAAGTCGTGGTCGAGGTCGCAGACGTGGACTTGGAAGTGGACGTGGTTGGAACTTCAACAACTATAGCAACTACGAAAGAGGAGGAAGCTCAACAAAAGGTCGTGGAAAAGGGCGCTTAAACTTGAGGTATGAAAAATCTCAAGTTCAATGCTACAACTGTCAAAAGTTTGGGCATTATGCTTGGGAATGTAGAGCTCTAAGCAATAGACCTGATGAGAAGGTCAATTATGTGAAAGAAGATAATGGCGTTGTGCTACTAGCATGCCAGAACAATGATGGAGACCAAGACTATACATGGTATCTTGACATTGCCGCTAGCAACCACATGTGCGGAAGAAAAAACATGTTCGTAGAGCTCAATGAATCGGTGAGTGGCAACATTTCTTTTGGAGACGAATCCAAAATACCCGTCAAAGGAAAAGGTAACATCCTTATTCCCCTAAAAAATGGCGGTCACCAATTAATTTCAAATGTCTACTACGTGCCCAATATGAAAAGCAACATTTTGAGCTTGGGACAACTCTTAGAAAAAGGTTATGATATTCACATGAAAAATTATAGCCTTTTTCTTAGAGATGACAAAGGAAGATTAATTGCCAAGGTGAAAATGTCAAAGAATAGGATGTTTCCCATGAACATTCAAAACGATGTTGCAAAGTGTCTCAAGATATGTTACAAAGACACATCTTGGCTTTGGCATCTTTGTTTTGGGCATCTTAACTTTGGGGGATTGGAGTTATTATCCAAGAAGGAGATGGTGAGAGGCTTACCGTGCATCAGTCGCCCTGATCAAGCTTGCGAAGGATGTTTACTTGGGAAACAGTTCAGGAAAAGTTTTCCAAAGGAGTCCACCATAAGAGCCCAAAAGCCACTAGAGCTCATTCACACCGATGTGTGCGGTCCAATAAAACCAAGCTCTTTGGGTAAAAATAATTATTTCCTTCTCTTCATTGATGATTTTTCAAGGAAAACCTGGGTGTATTTCTTAATGCAGAAATCAGAGGTATTTGGAGCATTCAAGAAGTTCAAAGCTGCTGTAGAGAAAGAAAGTGGTTGCAAGATCAAAGCCATGAGATCTGATCGAGGAGGAGAATTCACTTCAAAGGAATTTCAAGAATTCTATGCAGCCAATGGAATTCGTCGACCTTTGATAGTTCCAAGATCCCCTCAACAAAATGGTGTGGTGGAAAGAAAAAATCGAACCATCCTCGACATGGCTCGAAGCATGCTCAAAAGCAAGAGACTGCCTAAGGAGTTGTGGGCAGAAGCGGCAGCATGTGCTGTCTACCTATCCAATCGGTCTCCAACAAGAAGTGTGTGGGGAAAGACTCCGCAAGAAGCATGGAGTGGAAGAAAATCAGGTATCTCCCATCTAAGAATTTTTGGAAGCATAGCCCATGTACATGTACCAGACAAGAGGAGAACCAAACTCGATGACAAAAGTGAGAAGTTCATCTTCATCGACTATGACTCAAATTCAAAAGGCTATAAGCTGTATAATCCAAACAATGGGAAGATGGTGATCAGTCGAGACGTGACGTTCGATGAAGAAGGAGAATGGGATTTTTGCTCTCATGTAGGTGATCGTCACTTCTTTCCTCAGTTTGAATAAGAGAATGAACAAGGAATGATGGAGCAAGCAAGAGAGGTTCAACAAGAGTCCATTACTCCACCTGCTTTACCAACATCAACCAATCATGGTAATTCACCAGCATCAGCATCATCAAGTGGGAGTCTAAATGAAAGAGAAGTACCACACACAAGAAGTCTACGAGATCTTTATGAGGTAGCTGAAAGACTCGATAATCCTACACTTTTCTATCTCTTTGCTGATTGTGAACCAGTTGACTTCCAAGAAGCAATGCAAGATACTAAGTGGAGGAAAGCAATGGATAAAGAAATTGAAGCAATCCAGAAGAACGATACATGGGAACTCGCTATTCTTCCAAAAGGACACAAAGCCATCGGAGTTAAATGGGTGTACAAGACAAAGAAAAATGCCAACGGAGAGGTTGAAAGATACAAGGTGAGATTAGTGGCGAAGGGCTATGGTCAAAGAGCCGGAATCGACTATGATGAGGTATTTGCACCCGTTGCTCGGTTGGAAACTATTCGATTACTAATTTCTTTGGCAGCTCAAAACAAATGGAAGATTCAACAAATGGATGTGAAGTTCGCTTTCCTAAATGGAGTCCTTGAAGAAGAAGTCTACATTCAGCAACCATCAGGTTATGAAATCAAAGGGCATGAAGACAAAGTTCTGAAGCTGAAGAAAGCCCTTTATGGGTTAAAACAAGCGCCACGAGCATGGAATAGTCGCATCGACAAGTACTTCCAAGAAAACAACTTCATCAAGTGCCCTCATGAACATGCTCTCTACGTCAAAGTCAAAGATGAAGATATTTTGATTATGTGCTTATATGTGGATGATCTAATCTTCACCGGAAGTAATCCAAGTATGTATGAAGAGTTCAAGAGAGTAATGACCAAAGAATTTGAGATGACCGACATCGGGCTGATGGCATACTACCTAGGCATTGAAGTCAAGCAGAACGAAGAAGGCATTTTCATCTCCCAAGAAAGCTACACAAATGAGATACTGAAAAAGTTCAAAATGGAAGACTGCAAGCCCATAAGCACGCCAATGGAGTGCGGAGTCAAACTAACCAAGCATGATGAAGGAGAAAGTGTAGATCCAACATTTTTCAAGAGTTTAGTTGGAAGCTTGCGCTACTTGACATGCACAAGACCAGACATTCTCTATGCCATCGGATTAGTCAGTCGCTACATGGAGAATCCCATAACTACACACTTGAAGACCGCCAAAAGAATTCTTCGATACCTTAAAGGTACTATTAACTTTGGCTTGTTCTATTCAAGTTCTGATAACTACAAACTTGCTGGATATAGCGACAGTGATTGGGCAGGAGATTCCGACGATAGAAAAAGCACTACTGGATTTGTGTTCTTCATGGGAGACACTGCATTCACATGGATGTCGAAGAAGCAACCAATTGTCACTCTCTCTACCTGTGAAGCCGAATACGTAGCTGCTACCTCATGTGTTTGTCATGCAATATGGCTGAGAAACTTGCTGAAAGAATTAAACATGCCACAAGAAGAGCCAACAGAGATCTATGTCGACAACAAGTCTGCAATACCTCTAGCAAAGAATCCAGTATTCCATGATAGGAGCAAACACATAGATACCCGCTATCATTACATAAGATAGTGTATTGCAAGAAAGGATGTGCAAGTGGAATATGTGAAGTCACAAGACCAAGCCGCCGACATATTCACCAAACCACTCAGGCAAGAAGACTTTGTCAGATTGAGGAACACAATCAGCGTCACAAGACAAGATTAAGGGGGGATGTTGAATTGTAATCTTGTCTTGGCCCAAGGATAATGGATCTAACCCATACACAAAGAAAGATCCATGCACATGCTAGAGAATTCTAGCAAAGTTCAAGTTGGTGGAAGAGTCTAGAAGAATGGTGAGGATTCCACCAACATACAAGATTAGTGTAGATAATTCTAGCATAGGAAGGTAGTGGAATTGTCTAGATATATCTAGCATGATGTTTCCATGCTTCTCCAAGGTTCCATCCATGCCTATAAAAGGAGAAGGCATCCACACCATTTGAAACAACCAAGAGAGCAAGTAGTGAGAAGTGAGAAGAAGCAACAAAGCTTCTAAGAGTGTTTGAGTGTTTCCTCTTGTACTAGTTTGTGAGTGAATAAAAAAATCTTGTGTAATACATTGAGTGTTCTTTCTTTCTCTTGCCTATCAATTCCGCTGCATTACATTTTTCTTTGTGAAATAAATAGCTCCAAAGTAGTGAAGTCTTTTTAAGCCCCAACACATTCTTGATCGTTGTTAATAAAGTTTCATTTTATCTGAAAAAACACTAAAACTTGGTATTTTATTTTATCAGATGTATAATGACAATAATAACACATGGCTTTTCTGGAGGATTATTTTATTTTAGTACCCGGTACTAGTTAGCATATCACATAAACCTTAACGATCTGAAAGAATTGACCCAAAAGTATTGACTGAGTTCACACAGAAAGATAAAGTAACTAATTAAACAGTAATAGTCGTTAAACCATCTTGCTATTCATGACCAGAGATAATGGTTGATATCCTGGTACTGATCATCTTTGGCTTGAGAAGCACGCAATTGAACCGGATGAGATGAAATACTTGCTGGCATTACTGGATACTGCATGTAGGGCACAGCCGGCTGCATTAGTCGATCATAGTACTGCTGGCTCATGTATGACGATCTTGGAGGATTAAGATTATTATTCACCATCACCATATTCATATTCGTATTCTCCACTGTAGAATGAATCATCATTGGATCACTGAAATTGCCTTGATTCCCCGCCACTGGAAATTGAGAATTACTGCCGCTGGCACCTGCGCTGAATTGAAGACTATAGTTGCTCTCCCTCAACATCCACATTGCCGTTGGACCCGGATTTGGAGCCAAAAGATTGCTCAAGTATACATTTGAATTATCAAATTGAAGCATTTGATCACAAGGCTGATGTGGATACTGCTGGAGGATATGATCTACCCTGTTGTTACTGAAAGAGCTCATATGGTTTTGGTCCTCCTCATAGTTACAAGGATGCTTTCGGCTTGATGATTCACCAACATCAGGGTTTCCACCCATCAATAGTGTTGGTGCTTCTTTCTTCATGACAAGTATTTGATGCCCTGCAGCTTCTTTCTTTCTATTGAGTAATGTTCTCTTGCCAGACTCGAGCTTAGCATCCAACGCATTAAGAAGTGCCTCTAGTTGACTTTCTGAAAAAGTGTTGATGCGTTCATCCCATGCTGGGTACTTGGTCTCATACATCTCCTTACGCTTTCTGTAAATATCAGCATATACCTTGTTCTTTCGGTCCATCAATAGATCAGACAAATCGAAGGTTTTCTTGGGCGGTTTGCACATCGTGCTTGCCTTGTATTTGTTGATTATCCGATTTACCTCTTCCGGATTTTTGGGCCAAGTCTGGAGCTCCGGAGGCCGATCAGTCAGTTTTGGTCCGTAGATGATCATGCACACATCTACTTCGCAAAGAGTTGAAAACTCATAAGCCTTCTTCATTATTCCCTTCCTTCTCTTTTGAAATGTTGTTTTCCGAGACCTCTCGTTTGCAATTAGTTCCATGTTTAGCCTTCCGCGGCCCATATTCATCTGCTGTAAGAATAAAAAAACAAATAACTGTGTTTAATCTATGGGAGAATATGGGATCGGTTCAAAGAGCTGTATATGATCATAAACAGTAATTTTTGTTTTGGTTGTTTTACTTTTGTGCTGTGCAATAAGAATAACTAGATTCTTCACCTTCAAAACTAAACCCTAAAAGAGAAGAACAAATGATTTCAAGTGTATAAACATATATATATGACATGTGCTAAACGAAACCGAAAAAATAATAAATAAATAAACAAATTAAAGGTAAATACAGCATCTAGGAGACACTTCAAATGATTTTACCAGTACTGCCATGAATATCAAAAGCTTTTGAGGGGATTTAACTTAAATATGCAACCATAAAGCCATGGGCAATGAAACTAGCTAGGGAAACTGCTATGAATGCGTACAATTACGTAAAGAGAAGAGCATAGATAATTAGAAAAGTAATTCAACAACGTACCTTCTCCAAGAAAATGTTCCGTTTAGAAAATGGCTGGTTTCTTAAAACCCTCTTTTTGAGTTGGCTTGACCTAATAATAATATAGCACAGGAATTCGCTTCCCGTTTACTCAAGAATCTAATTATTAATTATAAACTCAATCATAATTTCTGATTGTTTTGGTCAAGGTAAATAAAATATAAATATTACAAGGCATAAACAGATCTTGATCCCATCAAATCAATTAGCTCTTATTCAAATTTCATTTGTCTTCCTTAATTCTTTCGTGTTTCAATTCTAATTTTACGTATTGTTAAAAATAAAAATAAAATCTAATTTTACGTACAATGATTATTTAGCCAGCACCATTAGACTTCTGTCTTTGAGTCCGTGGAGATTTTCTTACGTGTTTATTGGATGCGTGTTTTATTTATAATAATTTTATTTTTTTGAGGCAATTTATAATAATACTTAAAAAAGCTTCAATAAACATATTTTTGTTGTAGACCTATTTGATTGAACGATGTTAAAGAGAGAGAGGGGGCCGACCACAATTAGAGAGAATAGAGATTGATTTAATTGTGAGGTGTGTTTGATTCACCCCATTGTGCCTTTATTTATAGTAGTAGGAAGGGTAAAACCTTTCCCTTTAGGATTACAACATTTAATAGGTAATCTAGTCCTAATAGGAATATAAGATACTTTCCCAGATTCCCTAGGATTACACAATCACATTCCTATTCTAAATATGACTGTATCAGATTTTTAGCAGATAAGGTAGAATCATTGATGAAGTCATCGGCACAACGGGTGATCGTGAGTCTCAAATTTAAGTGAAGTATGCATTTGTAGTAAAACTCATAAAACATCGCTATGGTAAAACCCAAGGCATGGGGAAAATCCATAGATTAAGGAGAAAAGTGAGATCATCTTAGGATGGTAGTAAACCCAACGGAGTATGATCATCTCAGGATGGGTGCCTCATTAAAACCTCATTAGTAGCAAAAACCCAGTGGGAAAAAATGCTCCTAATCATAGGAAAAAGAGTACATTAAGATCATGTGAGTATGCTTTTAGATACTCCCCCTGAGTTAGACGTAACTTCTAAATAAGAGAACTACAAGCGATTCAACTCAGATAATTTACGCATATCGATTCCTTGGACGAGCTTTTGAAATGTAGACTTGGGCAATGACTTGGTAAAGAGATCGGCCAGGTTATCCTGGGAACGGATTTGCTTGACTTTGATGTTCTAATGCTACTGCTTCTGGTGTGAGTAAAAGAACTTCGATGCTATGTGCTTGGTGTTGTCTCCCTTGATGTATCCCTTCTTCAGCTGCTCGATACATGCTGCATTGTCTTCAAAGATTGTCGTAGGAAGGTCAACGACTGATGTAAGACCACTAGTGCTTCGAATATGTTCCATAACTTCTCTCAGCCAAGAGCACTCACGTGATGCTTCATGTAGGGCGAGAATCTCAACATGGTTAGATGAAGTCGCAACTAGCGTTTGCTTGGTAGACCTCCAAGATATAACGGTGTCTCCAACGGTAAAGACATAACCCGTTTGAGAACATGCTCTATGTGGGTCAGACAGATATCCAGCATCTGCGTAACCAATAAGGCTAGAATCAATCCGAAGGCCATAGGGGGCGGCAACACTTGGAGATTCATGGGTATAGAATAAGCCCAAATCCGTAGTACCCTTAAGGTAACGGAAAATGTCTTTAACACCATTCCAGTGCTTGCGTGCGGGCGCATTGCTGTATCTAGCCAATAAATTCACAGCAAAGGAGATGTCGGGTCTAGTGCACTGAGCCAAGTACAATAAAGCCCTAATTGCACTTAGGTAAGGAACTTCGGGTTCCAAAATCTCTTCCTCATCCTCCTTTGGACGGAAGGGATCTCGTTTAGCATCTAGAGTTTGAACGACCATGGATGTACTTGAAGGCTTCGCTTTATCCGAATCCCCAATTGTTTGATCTTCATAAAAGACCACGTCTCTACTTCGGATAAACTTCTTCTGGTATGGGTCCCATAATCTGTAACCAAAATCTTCACCGCCATAACCAAGAAAGATGCACGGTGTAGCTTTGTAGTCTAACTTCGATCTCTGCTCTTTGGGCACATGCACAAAAGCTTTGCAACCAAACACCTTCAGATGAGAGTAAGACACATCATTACCAGTCCATACTCTCTCTGGAACATCAAGACCTAATGGTACTGATGGAGATCGGTTGATCAAATAGCAGGCTGTCCTTACAGCTTCACCCCAGAACTGCTTAGATAACTTTGCAGTCCTCAACATACACCTGACTTTCTCCATGATGGTTCGGTTCATTCTTTCAGCAACACCGTTATGTTGTGGAGTTCCAGGAACTGTCTTCTCATGACGTATGCCATGTTTTACACAATACTCTCTAAACTGGTGAGATGTGTATTCGCCGCCGTTGTCGCTACGAAGGCACTTGAGAGGTTTCCCAGTTTCCCTCTCCACCATGGCATGGAACTCCTGGAATGTCTGAAACACCTGGTCTTTGGATTTCAACAAATACACCCACACCCTTCGTGAAGCATCATCAATATAAGTAACAAAATATTTATTTCTTCCAAGTGACTCGACTTCCATGGGACCACACACATCTGAATAAACAAGATCTAACAAGTTTCCTTTCTTTGTAGATGGAACAGAAAAACTAACTCTTCTTTGTTTTCCGAATAAACAATGCTCACAAGAGTTTAACGACGTACCTTTGGCAAAGGGAATATGAGACTTCTTTGCCAAAACTTGTAGGCCTTTCTCGCTCATGTGGCCTAGCCTCTTATGCCACAAGTCTAGAGATGAGTCTTCCACAGCATTCAACTCACCTTTCAAAACCTTGGCATTTGACCGGTACAACGTACAACAAAGTCGTGCTCTTGCTACCGCCATTAAGCCTTTAGTAAGCTTCAATTTTCCTTCGCCAATATGGTGATAATATCCTTGTCGATCAAGGGTACCGATGGATATCAGATTGAGACGTATATCAGGAATATGTCTCACATCTTTCAACATCAATTGGCAGCCGAGATTAGTTCTTAAGCAGATATCACCAATTCCAAGAATTTTGGAATAGCTTTCATTCCCCATCTTCACTATGCCAAAGTCACCTTCTTTGTATGTACTGAAGAACTCCCGTTTGGACGTAGCATGGAAGGAAGCTCCATTATCAAAGATCCATTCAATGTCTCTGTCAGAGTTGCCTATATGCAGACATTCACCAACAGACAATATTTCTGGTACATCACCACATATGACAGCGGTGGTATTGCCAGTATCATCTTTCTTCTGATTATTTCCTTCCCTTTGCTCTCTCTTCCAAACTCGACAATTTTTCTTCATATGGCCTTCTTTGCCACAATGGTGGCATGCACCCCTGAACCTTGACTTGGATCGGCTAGGACTCCTGCCATGACCTCTAGGCCCTCTACTCTTGCTTCTTCCGCGGTTCTCTGTGACAAATACTTGGCTGCTATCTGTGCCAGAAGTCTTTCTCCTTGTTTCTTCATTGAGCATGCTATTTTTAACATTATCAAGGGTAAGAACACCATTAGAAGCAGAGTTACTTATACTCACCACAAAGGTCTCCCAACTGTCTGGCAAGGATCCAAGTAACAAGAGCGCTTGTAGCTCGTCCTCGATCGTCATTTTCATAGTAGCCAACTGGTTGATGATATTCTGGAAATTGTTCAAGTGTTCTGCTACACTTAAACCATCCTTGTACTTCACATTGATGAGCTCTTTGATCAAGAAGGCTTTCTTAGCTGGAGTCTTCTTCTCGAACAAGGACTCAAGCTTTGTCCAAAACTCGCGAGCATTGGTTTCATTAGACACATGGTGAAAAACACTATCGTCCACCCATTGTCTAATTGTGCCAATAGCCTTGCGATTCATCTTCTTCCACTCGGCATCGGACATGCTCTCTGGCTTAGCGGCATCTCCTTCAATTGGCTCATGCATATCCTTGCAATAGAGAATGTCCTCCATCCTTGGCTTCCATGTTACCCAATTGGAGTTGGTGAGTTTGATCATAGTGCCACTTCCTTCCATCTCGCAGTACGAGCCAACCGGGCTCTGATACCACTTGTTAGGAATGTCGGTACTACAAGATAGAGAATGCACAAGGTAAAGTAGAAAATGGACGCCAAGAATTTATGTGGTTCGGCAATTTATGCCTACGTCCACCAAACAAGGATCAATCTTCACTATATGAAAAAGATGAATACAACAAGAGTAGTCTTACCAAGCCAAAGACAAGGCTTGATGGATACAAGAAAGTATAACACACACTTTCTATCACTCTAAACTTCACTCACACAATGTGTAGTGGAACACTCTCACTCTCACTCTTGGAGTGGAACTCTAGCTTTGGACTTGATCCTTTGCTACTCACTCTTGGTTCTCAATTGGTTACATCACACCCATATTTATAGGTGAGGGCTTGGCATTCTACTAGTTTCTAGTTCCTTCTTCAAACCTCTAGTATAGAAAAATCTAGACTAGCCACATACTTGTAGCTTCTAGATCTTTCCATTTGCAACCAAGGAAGCTAGTACTCTCTAGCTTTTTCCATCAACTTAATAACATGCTAGAATTGTCTAGCAAGCTCCAGCCTCATCTCTTGCTTACTAGAATAATCTAGAACATTGATCATGGGCTGGACCATATACCAACAATCTCCCCCTCCAGTCCATGAGGGAGGAATTCCGATCATGACTCCAAGTTACCTGGAGTCCATCCCAGCAGCCTTAATGCAGAATTCCAACTTTGATTTTGTGACCACCTTTGTCAACATGTCTGAAGAATTATTATCGGTATGAATCTTCTTCAGCTGTAGCATCTTGTTCTCGATAGCATCTCTAATCCAGTGATAACGAATATCAATGTGCTTAGTGCGTGAATGGTATGCAGTGTTCTTGCTCAAATCCAGAGCACTCTGACTATCACAATAAACGCCATAATCACTTTGCTTAAAACCCAACTCTTGGAGAAACCGCTTCAGCCACAACAACTCCTTGCATGCTTCTGTAGCGGCTATGTATTCAGCCTCGGTTGTAGACAAAGCAACACACTTTTGCAACTTGGATTGCCAAGACACGGCTCCCCCTGCAAAAGTAAACAAGTACCCAGACGTAGATTTTCTGCCATCCAGGTCACCTCCCATGTCAGCATCTGTAAATCCTTCCAAGATTGGTTTGGAACCGCCAAAGCACAAGCACATCTTAGAAGTCCCCTTCAAATATCTGAGAATCCACTTAACAGCTTCCCAATGGTCTTTCCCTGGATTAGAGAGAAACCTGCTCACCACACCTACTGCATGAGCAATATCTGGCCGTGTGCACACCATTGCATACATGATACTTCCTACTGCTGAAGAGTAGGGAACAACTGCCATTTTCTCCTTTTCTTCATATGTTTTTGGACACGACTCTTTGCTCAACTTGATATGATTGGCTAAAGGTGAGCTTACCGATTTGGCTGCTTTCATGTTGAACCTTTCAAGCACCCGTTCAACATATTTTTCTTGTGACAGCCACAACTTCTTGGATTTTCTGTCACGAATTATCTCCATGCCCAAAATCTGCTTGGCTGGCCCTAAGTCCTTCATGTCAAAGGACTTAGATAACTCTTCTTTGAGCTTTTTAATCATAAAAGCATCTTGACCGACAATCAACATGTCATCAACATAAAGCAACAAAATGATGAATTTACCTCCAGAAAATTGTTTGATATAGACACAAGAGTCAGCATGAGTTCTCTTGTACCCATTACTCACCATGAATGAGTTGAACTTCTTATTCCACTGTCTCGGAGCCTGCTTAAGACCATATAAGCTTTTCTTGAGCTTACACACCAAAGTTTCTTTACCCTTGACTTCAAAGCCTTTGGGTTGCTCCATATATATCTCCTCTTCTAAGTTACCGTGGAGAAATGCAGTTTTAACGTCTAACTGCTCGAGCTCAAGATCCATGCTTGCTGCCATACCAAGGATAACTCGAATGGAAGTCATCTTCACCACCGGTGAGAAAATCTCATCAAAGTCAACTCCTTTCTTTTGACCAAAACCTTTGACAACCAAACGAGCCTTGTACCTTGTCATGTTGTCGTCATTTTTCAATTTGAACACCCACTTGTTTTTCAATGCTTTTCTGCCCTTTGGAAGCTCCACCAGCTCATAGGTATTATTCTTTAATAAGGAATCCATCTCTGACTCCATTGCCTTCATCCATTTATCACTGTCGTTATGAGCTCTGGCCTCCTCATAAGTTTCGGGCTCTCCATAATTAGTCAACATGATATACTCTGATGAAGAATACTTGGTAGACGGTCTTCGACTTCTGCTGGATCTTCTGACCTGATCTTCATTCTCTTGCGGGGCTAGAGGCTCCCCCTGATTGGATTCTCCTTGAATCTGCTCTTCTTGACTAGGCTCCCCCTGATCAGCAATCTCATGGTCTGGCACATCTTGATCAGGCTCCTCTTGATCAGCATTATCTGATTCTGCAGGCACTTCATTGGCAGTTGCTTCAGGGATGTCATCGTGACTTTCTTCATCTGAAGCTAATGGATCAACTCCTCTGACTGCGCCATCTGGTTGTGCCTCTTTATCCGAATCCCCAATTGTTTGATCTTCATAAAAGACCACGTCTCTACTTCGGATAAACTTCTTCTGGTATGGGTCCCATAATCTGTAACCAAAATCTTCACCGCCATAACCAAGAAAGATGCACGGTGTAGCTTTGTAGTCTAACTTCGATCTCTGCTCTTTGGGCACATGCACAAAAGCTTTGCAACCAAACACCTTCAGATGAGAGTAAGACACATCATTACCAGTCCATACTCTCTCTGGAACATCAAGACCTAATGGTACTGATGGAGATCGGTTGATCAAATAGCAGGCTGTCCTTACAGCTTCACCCCAGAACTGCTTAGATAACTTTGCAGTCCTCAACATACACCTGACTTTCTCCATGATGGTTCGGTTCATTCTTTCAGCAACACCGTTATGTTGTGGAGTTCCAGGAACTGTCTTCTTATGACGTATGCCATGTTTTACACAATACTCTCTAAACTGGTGAGATGTGTATTCGCCGCCGTTGTCGCTACGAAGGCACTTGAGAGGTTTCCCAGTTTCCCTCTCCACCATGGCATGGAACTCCTGGAATGTCTGAAACACCTGGTCTTTGGATTTCAACAAATACACCCACACCCTTCGTGAAGCATCATCAATATAAGTAACAAAATATTTATTTCTTCCAAGTGACTCGACTTCCATGGGACCACACACATCTGAATAAACAAGATCTAACAAGTTTCCTTTCTTTGTAGATGGAACAGAAAAACTAACTCTTCTTTGTTTTCCGAATAAACAATGCTCACAAGAGTTTAACGACGTACCTTTGGCAAAGGGAATATGAGACTTCTTTGCCAAAACTTGTAGGCCTTTCTCGCTCATGTGGCCTAGCCTCTTATGCCACAAGTCTAGAGATGAGTCTTCCACAGCATTCAACTCACCTTTCAAAACCTTGGCATTTGACCGGTACAACGTACAACAAAGTCGTGCTCTTGCTACCGCCATTAAGCCTTTAGTAAGCTTCAATTTTCCTTCGCCAATATGGTGATAATATCCTTGTCGATCAAGGGTACCGATGGATATCAGATTGAGACGTATATCAGGAATATGTCTCACATCTTTCAACATCAATTGGCAGCCGAGATTAGTTCTTAAGCAGATATCACCAATTCCAAGAATTTTGGAATAGCTTTCATTCCCCATCTTCACTATGCCAAAGTCACCTTCTTTGTATGTACTGAAGAACTCCCGTTTGGACGTAGCATGGAAGGAAGCTCCATTATCAAAGATCCATTCAATGTCTCTGTCAGAGTTGCCTATATGCAGACATTCACCAACAGACAATATTTCTGGTACATCACCACATATGACAGCGGTGGTATTGCCAGTATCATCTTTCTTCTGATTATTTCCTTCCCTTTGCTCTCTCTTCCAAACTCGACAATTTTTCTTCATATGGCCTTCTTTGCCACAATGGTGGCATGCACCCCTGAACCTTGACTTGGATCGGCTAGGACTCCTGCCATGACCTCTAGGCCCTCTACTCTTGCTTCTTCCGCGGTTCTCTGTGACAAATACTTGGCTGCTATCTGTGCCAGAAGTCTTTCTCCTTGTTTCTTCATTGAGCATGCTATTTTTAACATTATCAAGGGTAAGAACACCATTAGAAGCAGAGTTACTTATACTCACCACAAAGGTCTCCCAACTGTCTGGCAAGGATCCAAGTAACAAGAGCGCTTGTAGCTCGTCCTCGATCGTCATTTTCATAGTAGCCAACTGGTTGATGATATTCTGGAAATTGTTCAAGTGTTCTGCTACACTTAAACCATCCTTGTACTTCACATTGATGAGCTCTTTGATCAAGAAGGCTTTCTTAACTGGAGTCTTCTTCTCGAACAAGGACTCAAGCTTTGTCCAAAACTCGCGAGCATTGGTTTCATTAGACACATGGTGAAAAACACTATCGTCCACCCATTGTCTAATTGTGCCAATAGCCTTGCGATTCATCTTCTTCCACTCGGCATCGGACATGCTCTCTGGCTTAGCGGCATCTCCTTCAATTGGCTCATGCATATCCTTGCAATAGAGAATGTCCTCCATCCTTGGCTTCCATGTTACCCAATTGGAGTTGGTGAGTTTGATCATAGTGCCACTTCCTTCCATCTCGCAGTACGAGCCAACCGGGCTCTGATACCACTTGTTAGGAATGTCGGTACTACAAGATAGAGAATGCACAAGGTAAAGTAGAAAATGGACGCCAAGAATTTATGTGGTTCGGCAATTTATGCCTACGTCCACCAAACAAGGATCAATCTTCACTATATGAAAAAGATGAATACAACAAGAGTAGTCTTACCAAGCCAAAGACAAGGCTTGATGGATACAAGAAAGTATAACACACACTTTCTATCACTCTAAACTTCACTCACACAATGTGTAGTGGAACACTCTCACTCTCACTCTTGGAGTGGAACTCTAGCTTTGGACTTGATCCTTTGCTACTCACTCTTGGTTCTCAATTGGTTACATCACACCCATATTTATAGGTGAGGGCTTGGCATTCTACTAGTTTCTAGTTCCTTCTTCAAACCTCTAGTATAGAAAAATCTAGACTAGCCACATACTTGTAGCTTCTAGATCTTTCCATTTTCTACTTTACCTTGTGCATTCTCTATCTTGTAGTACCGACATTCCTAACAGTTTGCACATCGTGCTTGCCTTGTATTTGTTGATTATCCGATTTACCTCTTCCGGATTTTTGGGCCAAGTCTGGAGCTCCGGAGGCCGATCAGTCAGTTTTGGTCCGTAGATGATCATGCACACATCTACTTCGCAAAGAGTTGAAAACTCATAAGCCTTCTTCATTATTCCCTTCCTTCTCTTTTGAAATGTTGTTTTCCGAGACCTCTCGTTTGCAATTAGTTCCATGTTTAGCCTTCCGCGGCCCATATTCATCTGCTGTAAGAATAAAAAAACAAATAACTGTGTTTAATCTATGGGAGAATATGGGATCGGTTCAAAGAGCTGTATATGATCATAAACAGTAATTTTTGTTTTGGTTGTTTTACTTTTGTGCTGTGCAATAAGAATAACTAGATTCTTCACCTTCAAAACTAAACCCTAAAAGAGAAGAACAAATGATTTCAAGTGTATAAACATATATATATGACATGTGCTAAACGAAACCGAAAAAATAATAAATAAATAAACAAATTAAAGGTAAATACAGCATCTAGGAGACACTTCAAATGATTTTACCAGTACTGCCATGAATATCAAAAGCTTTTGAGGGGATTTAACTTAAATATGCAACCATAAAGCCATGGGCAATGAAACTAGCTAGGGAAACTGCTATGAATGCGTACAATTACGTAAAGAGAAGAGCATAGATAATTAGAAAAGTAATTCAACAACGTACCTTCTCCAAGAAAATGTTCCGTTTAGAAAATGGCTGGTTTCTTAAAACCCTCTTTTTGAGTTGGCTTGACCTAATAATAATATAGCACAGGAATTCGCTTCCCGTTTACTCAAGAATCTAATTATTAATTATAAACTCAATCATAATTTCTGATTGTTTTGGTCAAGGTAAATAAAATATAAATATTACAAGGCATAAACAGATCTTGATCCCATCAAATCAATTAGCTCTTATTCAAATTTCATTTGTCTTCCTTAATTCTTTCGTGTTTCAATTCTAATTTTACGTATTGTTAAAAATAAAAATAAAATCTAATTTTACGTACAATGATTATTTAGCCAGCACCATTAGACTTCTGTCTTTGAGTCCGTGGAGATTTTCTTACGTGTTTATTGGATGCGTGTTTTATTTATAATAATTTTATTTTTTTGAGGCAATTTATAATAATACTTAAAAAAGCTTCAATAAACATATTTTTGTTGTAGACCTATTTGATTGAACGATGTTAAAGAGAGAGAGGGGGCCGACCACAATTAGAGAGAATAGAGATTGATTTAATTGTGAGGTGTGTTTGATTCACCCCATTGTGCCTTTATTTATAGTAGTAGGAAGGGTAAAACCTTTCCCTTTAGGATTACAACATTTAATAGGTAATCTAGTCCTAATAGGAATATAAGATACTTTCCCAGATTCCCTAGGATTACACAATCACATTCCTATTCTAAATATGACTGTATCAGATTTTTAGCAGATAAGGTAGAATCATTGATGAAGTCATCGGCACAACGGGTGATCGTGAGTCTCAAATTTAAGTGAAGTATGCATTTGTAGTAAAACTCATAAAACATCGCTATGGTAAAACCCAAGGCATGGGGAAAATCCATAGATTAAGGAGAAAAGTGAGATCATCTTAGGATGGTAGTAAACCCAACGGAGTATGATCATCTCAGGATGGGTGCCTCATTAAAACCTCATTAGTAGCAAAAACCCAGTGGGAAAAAATGCTCCTAATCATAGGAAAAAGAGTACATTAAGATCATGTGAGTATGCTTTTAGATACTCCCCCTGAGTTAGACGTAACTTCTAAATAAGAGAACTACAAGCGATTCAACTCAGATAATTTACGCATATCGATTCCTTGGACGAGCTTTTGAAATGTAGACTTGGGCAATGACTTGGTAAAGAGATCGGCCAGGTTATCCTGGGAACGGATTTGCTTGACTTTGATGTTCTAATGCTACTGCTTCTGGTGTGAGTAAAAGAACTTCGATGCTATGTGCTTGGTGTTGTCTCCCTTGATGTATCCCTTCTTCAGCTGCTCGATACATGCTGCATTGTCTTCAAAGATTGTCGTAGGAAGGTCAACGACTGATGTAAGACCACTAGTGCTTCGAATATGTTCCATAACTTCTCTCAGCCAAGAGCACTCACGTGATGCTTCATGTAGGGCGAGAATCTCAACATGGTTAGATGAAGTCGCAACTAGCGTTTGCTTGGTAGACCTCCAAGATATAACGGTGTCTCCAACGGTAAAGACATAACCCGTTTGAGAACATGCTCTATGTGGGTCAGACAGATATCCAGCATCTGCGTAACCAATAAGGCTAGAATCAATCCGAAGGCCATAGGGGGCGGCAACACTTGGAGATTCATGGGTATAGAATAAGCCCAAATCCGTAGTACCCTTAAGGTAACGGAAAATGTCTTTAACACCATTCCAGTGCTTGCGTGCGGGCGCATTGCTGTATCTAGCCAATAAATTCACAGCAAAGGAGATGTCGGGTCTAGTGCACTGAGCCAAGTACAATAAAGCCCTAATTGCACTTAGGTAAGGAACTTCGGGTTCCAAAATCTCTTCCTCATCCTCCTTTGGACGGAAGGGATCTCGTTTAGCATCTAGAGTTTGAACGACCATGGATGTACTTGAAGGCTTCGCTTTATCATCATTAAAACGTCACAACACCTTTTGGGTGTAGTTCGATTGATGTACTAGGATTCCATCCGAACAATGCTCAATCTCCAAGTTGAGACAGTATTAAGTTTTCCCAAAATCCTTAATCTTAAATTCTGATTTCAAGGGTGTAGCAATTTCCTCAAGCTCTGCGGGAGTCCCAATGAGGTTCATGTCATTGACATAAATTGCAACAATTGCAAATCCAAAATGTGACTTCTTTATGAACACGCATGGGCATAGTTCGTTGTTCACATAACCCTGACTTGTCAAATATTCACTCAGACGATTATACCACATCCACCTAGATTGTTTTAATCTGTAGAGTGACCTCCTCAACCTAATTGAGAGAATGTTCCATGGTTTAGAACTATTTGAACCAGTGAATGGAAGTCCTTCTGGAACTTTCATATAAATTTCCATATCTAGATCCCCATAAAGATACGCGGTTACCACGTCCATAAGCTGCATATTCAGTTTTTTTCAGAAATTACCAAACTGATTAGGTAACAGAACGTTATAACGTCCATTACAGGGGAATACGTCTCATCGTAATCAATCCCTGGGCGTTGAGAGAAGCCTTGCGCTACGAGGCATGCTTTGTATTGCACTATTTCATTCTTTTCATTAGATTTCCTCACGAAAACCCACTAGTGGTGGTGTAGGAACGATAGGTCCAAATACCTTACGTTTCACGAGCGAATCAACTTCGACCTAGATTGCTTGTTTCCAATTTGACCAATCGGTTCTACGTCGACATTTATAGATGGAACGTGGATCAATGTCATCGCTAAGCATAATGTCAGTAACTACTGAGTATAAGAATGCATCGTTGACGATTATCTCATTCCTATTCCAAACCTCATCCAATATTGTGTAGTGGACCGAAATCTCACGATTCTCGGAAGGCCAACATGTTTCATCTGAAACATCACCGTAATCTAGAATAACCTCATGCGTTGGAACAGATGAGTGAACGATGATCAGATTCAAACTAGGGTCACTAGTTGGTGCTATTTTCCTCTTCTGGGGTTGTGAATCCTTTAAACCAAGGGGTCTGCCATGCTTCAGGGTCGGAGCAGATGATTGGCTAGCGGTCAATGTACTTGCCGCTTGGAAGGTGCGACCTCCCCACATTCGGGGATGGTCCGGCCTTCCCAGGCGAGTTGTTGACGTACGCGGGGTACATCTATCCTTGTAGGTGTGTTTGCAGTGGGTATGTGTGATCTTGTCACCTTTGCTAGATCATTAAAAGCATCCGACATGCTTTGAGCAATGCTCTGAAGATCCATAATTCAACACACCTCAGTTTCAGACTGGGTAATGTGGGGATCTAAATGAGACATAGTGGGAGCATACCACGACAATTCGCGGCGTTCTACGAGAACGTTAGCATGCTTATCTCCCCCTAACAACGAGAAGACTGTCTCATCAAAGTGACAATCCGCAAAACTTGCAGTAAAGAGATCTCCTGTCAAGGGTTCTAAGTAGCGAACAATTGATGGTGAATCATAACTGACATAGATTCCCATTTTTTCTTTGAGGACCCATTTTGGTATGTAGCGGCTACGCTATTGGCACAAAAATAGAGCACCCAAACACCCATAAATGCGAGACGTCAGGTTCGTATCCAGTGACCAACTATAACGGTTAATGTGGTTAGGTAGTGGTGGGCCTCAGGCAGACCAACATAGCTACGTGCAATATTGCATAGCCCTAGGCAGATATCGGCAGTTTGGTTCTCATAACCAAAGTCTGAGCTATCAATTGAATGAGCTTTATGAAAGTTTTTGCCAGGCCGTTTTGGGTATAAACATGGGGTACAAGATGTTCCACATTAATCCCTACTGACATGCAATAATCTTCAAAAGTCTATGATGTAAACTCTCCAGCGTTATCCAGTCGAATCGACTTGATCAGATAATCAGGGTGTTAAGCCCTTAACTTAATGATTTGAGCTAGAAGTTTAGCAAACGTGGTGTTGCGTGTGGACAACAAGCAAACATGTGACCAGCTTGTCGATGCATCAATCAACACCATAAAATATTTAAATGGTCCGCAGGTTGGTTGGATTGGTCCACAAATATCCCCTTGAATCCTCTGAAGAAATTTAGGGGGGTCGTGAATAATCTTTGTATATGAGGGTTGAGTATTCAATTTCCCTAAAGAACATGCTTTGCATGGTGGAAGTCCAACATAGGGATGTAACTTATGCCCGTGTGAAGATTTAAAGATACGGCATATCATGTCACATCTAAGATGTCCCAAACGATCATGCCAAAGCAACAAAGTGTCAAGGAACCTAGGCATAGGGCTGGCCACACTATTGGCTTCTATGCCACGAATGGTTGTGATGTACAACCCACTCGGCAAGCGTTCCAACTTCTTGTGAATATGCTTCTGGCCATATTCATACGAAGTGATACAAAGAAATTCAGAATCATGACTTTTAGTGGTTTCAAGATGATATTGATTATCTCGAATATCTTTAAAACTCAGCAATGTTCTTCCGGAACATGGAGAATAGAGTGCCTCCTTAATGGTCAGAATTGTACCATTAGACAACATGATACGTGTCTTTCCGTATCCTTCAATCAGGTTGGATGAGCCTGAGAGAGTTGTTAAAGGAGCTTTCTTGGGTATGAAGTTAGTAAAATAGTGTCGTTCACGCAAGATGGTATGCGCGGTTGCACTATCTGCCAGACAACTAATTTCCCCACTAGATATACCTAGAAATAAATTGATTGAATTGGTCACATGTATAAATATAAGTCCATTGATTCAATTAAGCAATTCAAGAAAATAATATCCATTCAAATAACAATCCATAATTCAAAACAAACCAAAACCAAACAAATTATTCCAAATACATAGAAAACTTGTTCAAAATTAAACCATAAACCTAGCAAAATAGAAGGGGGTAGGGCTGGCCACTCCTAGTGGGTTAGGCCAGTAGGGGTAAACACCCTAAATACATGTCTAATTTATTCATCCATAGGTGCTGACGCCTCCTGAAAATCTGATATCTCCATTGATGTAGTTGCATCTTTCGGATGATCCACATGTGCAAAGTTAGACTCATGACGAGAATGATACTTAGCAATAGCCTTAGGGGAAGCTCGACATACGTGTGACCAATGATCCCTTGATCCACAGTGATAACACATGTCCAGTTCAGTAAAAGCAGCCTGAACGGGAACTTTGCCCTTGTTCTTGAAGTTTGGGACCTTAGGGGCGAGTGATGGATGTTGCTGGGTCACATTTCTTCCCTTACGTGCGGCACTCTATTGACCTTGGGCCCGTGGTTGGGCTTGCCACCCATTGCCAAGGCCACGATGGTTCTTTCGTCGTTTATGGCTGTTAGAATAGGTCGCATGCGCTTCAGGCGCGACGTTCGAGCTAGTGGGTCAAGCTTGATGATTCTTCATCAAAAGCTGGTTCTTCTTTTCAGTGATAAGTAAAATAGAGATCAAATCCGAAAACTTGGTGAATTTCTGTGCCCTATATTGTTACTGTAAGACAATATTGGTGGCATGGAATGTCGAATAGGTCTTCTCTAGGAGATCTGATTCTGTTAGTTCCACTTTGCAGAATTTCAACAGAGAACGAATTTACAAACTTCAGAGTTGTATTCGTTCATGTATTTAAAGTCCTGGAAGCGAAGATGCTGCCAGCCGTGTCTTGCTTTAGGCAAGTATATGTCTTTCTGGTGATCAAAATGGTCGGCCAAAGCAAGCCAGATGATGTGTGGGTCATCCTCAGCGAGATACTTAGTCTGCAGTGCATCGTGAATGTGTCTTCGGATGAAGCCATTGCAGTAGCCTTCTGAGCTTCGTCCACAGGTTTGTCGGTGATAGGTGCTTCGATGGTGGCTCTAATACCCTTTGCAGTGAGATGGAGCTTCACGTCTTGAAGAGATTTTGGATGATGAAGAGATTTTGGAGCTTGAAGTTCGTTATCTAAGTGCGATAGGCACTTTATTGTACTTAGCTCAATGCACTAAACCTGACATTTCCTTCGTTGTTAATCTTTTGGCAAGATTTAGTAATGTACCAACACGCAGACATTGGATTGGTGTTAAAGACATCTTCTGTTACCTTAAGGGTACTACGTATTTAAGCTTGTTCTATCCATATAGATCTTCGAGTGATGCTGCAACCCATGTTTCTCGAGTCGATTCTCACCTTGTTGGTTATACTGACGCATAATACTTATCTGATCTGCACAAGGCACATTCTCAAACAAGTTATGTCTTTACCATTGGAGGCATCACAATCTCTCGTAACAGGCCTCAAGCGGACCAACATGGTAGCGTGCAATAATGCATGGCCCAAGAAACGATCAGGAGCTTGGTACGTATGACTAACGATCGAGCAATCATTTGTAAGCGTTAATGAATGCCTCTGCTAGGCTGTTCTGGGTGTGAACATAGGGTACTTGATGTTTAACTTCAACCTCAACCGACATGCAATAGTCATCAAAATTTTTAGATGTGAATTCACCAACATTATCCAATCGAATAGATTTGATAGGATAATCAAGGTGGTGAGCCCTAAGCTTGATAACCTGATCCAACAGTTTGAAGAATACAGCGTTCCTTGTGGATAACAAGCACATGTGTGACCAACGTGTGGAATCGTCAACCAAAACCATAAAGTATCTAAATGGTCCGTATGGAGGGTGAATCAATTCATAAATGTCCATCTGAATCCGTTGTAGAAAAATTGGAGGATTCGAAGGAATCTTGTCATAAGAAGGCTTAGTACCCATAGAACATGTTTGACATGCAATTACTTGAATCGAACCTAAACTTCAGGTTAATGGATGCTTGTGTGATGATTTGAGGATACGGCGCATTGCTATTCATCCAGGATGTCCCAAATGATCATGCCAAAGTGTAATTTCGTACGTGATCCTAAAGGGAGGGCCAGCCGCATAGTGGCTTTCTATGGGACGTATGGTCGTAGTATTTAGACCACTTAGGATACGCTTCATCTTCTTTAGAATACGCTTATGGCCATATTCGTAGGAAGTTATGCACAGAAATTCAACTTCATTTTCTATGTGGGTTTCAGCGTGGTAATTGTTATCTTTAATGTCTTTAAAGCTCAACAACATTTTTCTGGAACATGGAGAATAAAAAGCCTCATCAATGGTCAAAATTGTACCATTAGACAACATTATACGTGCCTTGCCATATCCTTTGATCAGGTTGGATGGGCCTGAGAGGGTTGTCAGAGGTGCATTCTTAAGTATGAAGTTAGTGAAATAGATGTGTTCACGTAAAACGGTGTGCGTGGTTGCACTATCTGCCAGACAACTAACTTCCCCATTAGTCATACCTAGAATGAAAAAATTAATTTGAATCGGTCACATGCATACAAGTTCTAAAAACAAATATTCATTCAAAATAATTGAAGTATTCAAGGATGGAATTTAATTAAAACTTAATATCCAAAACAAATCACCAACCAATAATTCAAACATAAAGGAAAATTGTTCAAAATTAACCAAAAACAAGGTGGGGTTCGGCCACTACTATGGAATTCAGCCCTAATGTCTTATTTCAACTAAAAAAATAAGTCTATGTCTAAAATTCTAATATTCCATAGGTATGATAGCCTTCTGAAAATCAGAAACCTCTATCTTTAAACTCTCCGATTTGTTCACTTGCTTAAAATTTGATTCAAACTTCTAAAGATGAAGATGATATTCAGTTACAACTTTCTGGGGAGCTCGGAAAATACAGGACCAATGGTCTTTTAAACCATAGCGATAACACATATCTGCATCCATGGTTTCAAGTGATTTGCCTTTATTCATGAAGTTTGGGCCTTGGGAGCGAGGTTTTGGCGTTTCTGGGCTTTGTTTCCTCCCTTAGATGGGCCTTGACTTTGTTGATTTTGGCGGGATGACTTTTGGCCGCCCCTACCACATCTCTTTTGGCATTTGGGGCGTTGGTTTGTGCTATAATGTGCTTCAGGCACATCAGTCACCCCACCAGGTCGAGCTTGATGATTTTTCATCAACAACTAATCTTGCTTTTCAATGAAAAGTAAAACAGAGATCAAATATGAGAACTTAGGCCATCTCCAACCGAAGGGTCCAGAGGGCAAAAAATATCCTGAAACCGTCTCCAACCGAAGGCTAGGCCAGATGGCTCGTGGGACGGAATCTGAAAGGGCCAAATGGCCAAACGGCTGGCCCCTTCCAGCCAGCTAGCCAGCCCCGGGCTAGCCAGAATTTTGTGTAAAAGTGTCAGATTTCTTGTCGGATATAACTGATAGGAATAATTTTTATTATTGAAATCGTGTCGGTTATAACTGACATGAATAGTAATTTGAATATAAATGGCATCGTAGGAATCAGTTTGACACGGTGGAATCATGTCGATTATAACCGACATGAATAGTAATTTGAATTGCAATCGTGTCAACCGACATGAATAGTTTAAAATTTTGAATACAACGGCTAGCTAACTGCAGTTAGCTGTTGCCTTACATTTTTTTTTTTGTTATGAATTTAAACCTTTTTTTTTTATAAATACCTAAGCCATTCCTACACCATTTCTCACATAATTTTCACCCTTGCATACTATCTCACTTCATTCTATTATTTAAGTTGTAGTTTTTAAATTTAAGTTGTTATTTTTAAATTTAAGTTGTTGTTGTTTTTAATTTTAAATAATAAATTATGTTTGACCCTATGACCATTTGGCCCTCAGTTGGAGACAAAGGCAAATATGACCTTGTATTGTTCATTAAAATATTAATATCTTGGAGGGCCAGATGGCTAAAACGAGCCATCTGGCCAGCCCTCAGTTAGAGATGGCCTTAGTGAACTTCTGAGCTTTATATTGTTGCTGTAGGACAATATTAGTAGCAAAGAAGGTTGAATAGGTCTTCTCGAGGAGATCCTCTTTGGTCAAAGTTTCGTTACAAAACTTGAGAAGTGATTGGATTCGACAAACTTCAGAATTATATTCATTCACATACATAAAGTATTGGAAGTGCAAATGATGCCAGTCGTGTCTTGCTTCAGGCAAGAAGACGTCATTTTGGTGATCAAAGCGACTAGCCAAAGCGACCTATAGGGCACATGGATCCTCCTCAGTACGGTATTTAGTTTGTAGAGCATCATGAATATGTCTTCGGATGAAGATCATAGCAGTGGCTTTCTCAGCTTCGCCAACAAGGTTGTCTGTCTCATCTTCAATGGCGGGACGTAAATTTTTTGCAATAAGGTGGAGCTTTACATCTTGGACCCACTTGAGGTAGTTCCTTCCAGAGACCTCTAAAGTGGTGAAGTCGAGTTTGTTCAAATTCAACATGTTCCTATCACAAAGTAGATGAATAAGATATGGTTAGTGTAATGGAGAAAAATCAATCCATTCATATAGGAGTAAACATTCAGGTTCTAATAGACATGTATTGGTTAAATTCGCATGAAAAAGCTTATGGTTTTCATGGGTGATGTTTTTAAGTGAAAAACTTCAGGTTGTCAAATAAGGCATGTTTTTAGAAACTTCAGGTTTCAAAATAATTATGAACTTCAGCTTCATATGTTCCTGCAGGCAAACGCAAATATATACACACAAAAATGTGCAACAAGGAAATATGCAAATAGAACTTCAGGTCTATAATTATAATTGAATTAATTATTTGGACTTTAGGGCAATTTAAAGTATGGGTGAAAATATATAAAACTCATTGGGCCTAAAAATAATTAGGCCATTGAACTTGGGACCCAAAATAAGGCCTAAGCCCACAGGTGGGCTTAATAAAAGGGTGTTGTGCATCCCAAGCCTAAAACTGGGCTGGTTTGGTTGATCAGGTCGATGGGGCTTCAAGCCTAATATATTAGGGGCCCAAGACGGGCATGGATCATGTGGGACGCGGTGCAATGCACCGATTCTCCAGCTGTAGGCTAGGATCTGGTGTGACATCGTGCATGGGAGGACACCGAAACCACGTAGGCTGGTGTTGTGAGCGGGCCAAAGGGGAGCTGCGATGGGCTGTAGCATGTAAGCCCAAAACCAATGCTGGGTTTTAGGTTAGGCCGAGATGAACCAAAGCTTAAAGGGATATATTATTGGATCAAAAGAACAACCCAGCCGTGTGTTGGGTATGCTTTGCTGGGGAAGAACATCGGACCTGTTGCTTTTAGTGGCGGTTTAGGGTTATGGTTCACCATACAACCTCTTGCTAGGTGATGGAGAGTGAAATCTCGACGTCATTGAACCCAGAAACCCTTAGGTTCGAGTTAAGGTTTTTGAACTCCAACTAGATTATGAAAATCTCGGCCACAATTTTGACGGGACGACTTCAGGTCGTCGGAAAAAGTAGATGTGATGGCTAGGCATGGTTGCAAGCCATGCATTCGTCGAAAAATCAGTGGCGACACCTGTGGTGGCGTCAGGTTCTGGTGTTGAAGACAAGTAGGGCTCCATGGTCTAGGCTGGCTCGTCGGTGTGGGTTCGAAGAATCCAAATGGCTTTTTTTTTTCTTTTTTCAATTCAATTAATTCAATGCATATTGAATTCAAATATTTTAATGCATGTACATATATTTGATGAATTCATGGAAAATATCAAATTTACATAATTCAACAATTATGAATATAATGCATACACAATTTATGTAAAATCTAAAATTTGAAAAACGTAAAGTTGGGTCATGCATTATGGTGAATGTTCATGCTGTTAGGGCTACAAAAATATTGAGATAAAAACCATTGTTTTGGAAGTACCTAATTGCGTGATGATATGGATGAACTGGTTTGATACAAAAAATCTCCTCGTCAAATTCCTAAGCGCAGTGGTAGGGGCGTGTTGATAACGTGTTGTAGCCTATTTTATCTGACAAAGGAGAGAGGGCCGGTGGCAAGGGAAGAGAGAGAGAGAGAGAGAGAGAGGAGAGATGTGTTTGTAGAATCGTAGGGGAACTGTGTGTTGAGGATATGTTATCCCCCCTACGTAGTGCCTTTATTTATAGTAGTAAAAATGGAAAAGAAATCCTTCATCCCTAAGGAATACAAGTCCATATAGGAACGAATCACTAGAATCAAATCTAATCTAGGATATACACAATCACTCTTAAACTAGGAAAGTTCATAACAAATTTATATATTTTTTATGAGAATTAAGTAAATGGATACTAATTAACTATGATTAGTCTTTTTTATTTTAGGGGAAACTGGAAATAGGTCCAATTTTATAGCCCAACATTAGGATTAGTTCAATTTTTAGTTACTTTTATCTTATCTCCAATGACTAGGATTCCATGTCAACAATTTTTCTGATTAGGTTGATTTTTTTGTATTGTTATTACTATTTTACCCTCCTATAGCTTTTGCACGTTCTTCATATATTTCCCACGTTTTAAATTTTTATTAGAATTCAAATTCATTGTTCAGTAGTTGCCTTCATCTTTCTTCCCGATTTCTTGATAACAATTTTTGAATTTGAATTTCTTATCAATCTATTTTTTAGGAATGCTTAATCACTTTTAACTTTCTATACAAATTACATGTGTTTTATATGTGCATATTTCTTCAGGAGACCTATTCTCTAGGTACAATTTTTATGATCGTGTTTTTCCTTCGTGGTTTGGCGATACTCAACCTTCTCCATCTATCAAAGGACTAAAACACAGCAAATTGAATGCCAATTAATTTTCAAGTCAGGTATATTATAATTGTTTTCTCCTTTATTGTTGTTTGTTGTGCGAATTCAAAACATGAAGACTTTATCCTAGTCCCCCTAATCCCTTTCTATCATCTCTCATTGATAAGCTTCTTTCTCCTTTTATTCAAAAAAACCAATGCACAGAAGGTGTTTGATGTTATGCCTCAGAGGGTTTTAAATTTTTAAGTCAGGTATATTATAATTGTTTTCTCCTTTATTGTTGTTAGCTGTGCGAATTCAAAACATGAAGACTTCATCCTAATCCCCGTAATCCCTTTCTATCATCTCTCATTGATATGCTTCTTTCTCTTTTTATTCAAAACAACCAATGCACAGAAGGTGTTTGATGTTATGCCTCTTTGAAAATTGTACTCTTTAACTTCCCATAGAAATTTATTGTTCTCTTATTGTCATTGTCCTTGTCACTTATTCTAGATTTCGAGCCGCTTGATGATAGCAAAAGGAAGAAAGTCATTGTGATTGGAGTTGTTTCAACATTATTCCTCATTTTCTTGATTTTGGGCATTCTTTGGTGGAAAGGCTATTTCGGAAGCAGGACAACTAGGGAACAAGGTACAGACAATACTGTATAGGTCATCTTTTGATTTAGAAAAGTTGAAAGTTATTCATATTTCTACTTGCTACAATAAGAATTTTCAAAAGGGATTGTACACTGGTCGCACTTATCAGTATGCTGAATCATTAAAGATTTAACTTATCTACGAAAATCAGCTGCATGGTTGAACACTGCAGAGGATCAGAAATCTTATTCTTAGAATTACTAAATTTACATAGTTATATCTTTTTCAGCCTATTACATTTATGTTTTTTTCCTGTGTTTTATAATTGTTTAGTTATGCAATGAGCTATCATTGCGAAGTGCACTTTTGAGAGCAAGACCCTTTTAATTCCAGTATTTCATCATACTAAGTTCAAGGATATTGCTGAACAAATTTGTTCCCGATTTGTGGGATTAAGTCTTGAAGTCATGGAGTTGACGTACTCTCTAGGAGAACACCAATCTTGTTTGCTGCAATCTGACATGGATGTGAGTGTAATGAATTTTTCATGTTGTGTTGAAAACATAACATCTATTCCTGTTAGTGTTTCCATGGTTGAACCAGTTGAGAAACTTGATCCCATTTCTTCCCCACATGATAAACTGATTTTTACATATGAAGGCTTCAAACCCTTAGATGATCGTGCAGATTTAGGGAAGTTTGCCGCTCCTCATGGGAAGACATATTTGTCCCATGCTTGGAGAAACTACATTAGCCATGTTGGTCAAGAATTTCCAAGTGGTGTCAAGGAGTTCAGACAAAGATTGATGAAAGATGCAGTTGAAAAGGGTTTCAAACACCACAAAAGTAAAAAGCTAAAGCAGCATACCAAAATACTAGAGAAACAAATTTAACCAATCATCATCCCACATTTCACATGCATAAGTAGCACTCTCTTTTTCATACTGATCTAACTCAAACCCATTACTAATAATGTAATTACAAACCCTCTTAACCCCCTAATCAATTTCAAACTAGTGCAAGCCTTCACTAATGCGTCGTAAACACTGGCCACCAATTCATACCCATCGTCAAACTCTAAAATCTCGAACAATTGAAGTGAAAAAAAGAAGAAATTTAGAGCAAAGATACGGTAGCACCTGTTATCAAATACTGGTATTGAAATCGAGGGAGTGTAATACCTGTTATCTAGGTAAAGAACACTGCAAAAACAAAGCCCAAATCACCAAACCAAAACATTAGAAAAATAAAACCAGATGACCATGTATGAAGCTGAAATCTTTCGAGACGTTACAATACCTGTTCTCTAGGTATACCAGGAAACCCGAACCAGATATTCGCCTATATCTAATGGCAATTGTTGTAATTTTGTCGGTAAATTATGTGCATTTTAATTGCTGACATGGATGATTGTTGTACTTACTAGCCCCCACTTATGCTTATGTAACATAAGTGGATTCCATTCAAAACAGGCTTATAAAATTGGGCCCATTTCAAAAGACCCCTTTATTTTATAAAAAAGTATGACATTTCATATTTCATTCATTGAATAAAGGGCAATGCAACAAGCAGACTTCAATCATTTTTGTTGAAAGCCAAGTTCATTGGGAATTGCAAGATTACAAAGATCAATGTCGTAAAATCTTGTAGATCAATGGTGGAATTAACATGGAGTCATTGGTTACCCATGATCCCAACAGCTTCAAAATCACTATGAATATTTGATTGTGTATTTGTATTTGACCCCTATAAACAGTTATGGCAAACTAAATCGGAACTTCCTTTATCTTTTAATTTTGTTTTCTTTTATCATTTCTTATTTTCCTTTCTCTCTTCTTGTGTGCAACTTGATTGTGTGAAGTTCGCAATGAAATGCCTCAGTTGACAAGCCTTGACAATTTTAACAATATTACTCGACAATTTCTTATAGTTGCCTTCGACAAGCCTCCATTGATCATAGTAGTTGTTGACATACATTGGCGTAAGCTTTCGGGAAATGTCGGCAAGAATCAGCAAGTGCCCACCATGTGCTTAACGAGATGGTCCATTGAAGTTTTTTTTAGTTGAATTTAGGACCCAGTTATTTGAAAACCCTAGCTCCGCCACTGACGGAGATCACGTGAGACCAAAAACTTTATATTGTATTGGGAGTATGAGATAGGGATTACGATGCCTATAGGTCTAATTGTATCACTTAATCACTGCCATGACTCCATGATACCAAGTAAAGTAGATCCAATAAATTAAAACAAGTCCACCTCTTTCAGTATTTCACACATATATCTGAATTAAAAATTAAAAAGAAACACATCTCCTAACGAGAGAAATCAACACCAACAAACTCCTAGTGAGAATTTGGGAATTATTGCACGTAATCAAAATTAAAAGGACAATATAGCGTCACCACTCCAAATCCTGCCGATTTTCCGAAGAGAATCATAGTACCTTATTGGCTAGATCCATAGTGTCGTATTACCTAAATCTTAACCCGCGCAACCCTGTGGCTCCAAACTCATGTCGAAGGGGCAAATTGGAGTCAAAACATATGTTGGCTTTGTTTGTGGGCTAAATGATGATAACTATCTGGTGACTACAATGTTTCACGGTGACAATTTGACACAAAATACAACAGTAAGCGGAATGGATGAAATGGAAAAGAACTAAAAGGATTTTTTTAGAAGGTTTGCTTGCCGATCGAAAGCCAAAGACTAAGGCCGAAGATAAAAGATGATTTCCTTTTGTTTTTCCCTTTAGACGGCCTCAGCCTTTGGCCTTAGAGTTGGCGGGCAAACCTTCTATGATTAGTATTTTTGACACACGTCATAATGGTGAGCAAAAATGGACTTTTCTTTTGAAATTTGTTTCACACACCTTGAAAAATTCCTAGAACGTGCATTTAAGAGATGACGTCAGCAAGGTACCAAAACTTGGAGAGACAAAACATATCTCTACTAATTAATAAAACATTCATTGTCAACCTAAATCCTATGAAATTACCAGTTTAACCCTCTAATTAAAACAGAACATGAATAAAAATATATAGGGCATAAATGTAATTTCACACACCCAAATTTTGTTGGTTTTTTTTTCAAAGCCTCACCTACATGTAATCCTAACATATCTCTAAGTAAAATAAAAAAATAAAAAAAATAAAAAACTTCCCACTCCCACATTCTCTATCACTCTCTTCCTCTCTTCCTCTCTCCTTCTATTTCAAAAACAAAAATAAATTTTTTTCTCACACAATTTGTGTGTGCCCATATGCTAGTTTTATTTTATTAAAAGGGAGTTTGAAATATATGTACTCGACCAATTTTTTATTTTATTTCTATTGGAAGTGATATTCAGCACTAATTATACTCATGTGATAGAAAAGGCGCAACATTTAGTGAGTTGAAAAAGAATACCTTAATTACCAGAGTAATTCACCTCTTATTGCTAATACATTAACTTTCCTAGCTAAAAGCTTTAGTAAATTTATCTTTCCACAAAAGTCAAATTGATACATGATTGCAAACTTATCCACATAAATGATGGTTCTTGTATTATCTAAAGTACGAATAAATTGAAAGCTAAAAGTTGAACCAAAAAGACAATCTAAGGGCCAATTTGATATTTACCATTTCGGTTTTTGTCTTTGGTTTTCACTGTTTGTCTTAGTTACAGAGGAAATTTCACCCTCTTAATTAATTTCTTCTCCTCTCCCATCTCCCTTCTTTATCTCTCATTTCTCCTATATAGTTTCCTCGTATTTCAAACGCAAAAGATAAAAAATAAAATCTAAAAGCGAGAAGGTTCCAAATAGAGCCTATATAACTAAAAGGGATAGTTTAGTTGCGGTCCTTGGTTTCTAACTATTATAGACTCAAACCTTATACATTTTCAGTTTTTAATTGAAGTCCCTCCCCTACCACATAAATGACATAATAATAAAAAAGATGCAATAATACCAATAAAAACTCAACCTTTTTTTTTTGTTTTCATTTACACTACCAATTCAATTTTTCAAAATTGCTTCTGGGTTTTCAAAAAAATAATAATTGCTTATGGGTGCATTCTAGGTATAAAAAATGGGATTTTATTTTATTTTTATAAAATATGGGTACATTTATATAGGCTACACTTTACAATTAAAAAATTGGTACATTGGGTACATATTACATTAAAAAAATTGATACATTTTATACAAAAAATGGGCACGTTTTATATGTCACATCCCGGTCCGAGCCCCCACCACATCCGGGGCTCGACTCTGCCATACCACGATATTGTCCGCTTTGGGCCCTGACCACGCCCTCATGGTTTTGTTTCTGGAAACTCACATGAGAACTTCCTAGTGGGTATTGTAACGACCCGTCCCTAAAAATTATAGTTTTTATAAATTTAAAATGTGAATTTGCGAAAATGCCCTTCGAGGCAAATACATTGACTTTTGTTGACCACCTATTCGTGACACGTAAAATCAGTTTTCTTGGTGTATCCTCGTAGTACTCATTGCTACAGACACATGGGCATAAGCGGAATCGACTTTGAAGTTATAATGAAGTTACAAATGAGCAAAGGTAGGGATGAAATTGTCATTTGCTCATGATCTGGATTCCTCCAGATAATCCTGAGGCACCATGTGGAGGACCGTGAGTGGGAGAAATGGGCCTTGCCCAATCAGAAAAGGAAGAAGAAGGAAAAATGAGGGAGAAAGAGTAACACAAGATCGTGTATGACCCGGTTTCTTTCCGTCGACCCGACCTACCTCATATGCACCCTGGCGTCAATTTTGACATTTTCCCAGAGAAACCGTCGTCACCACTACCCAAAAAACAAGTCCATGACCTTCCTTCTTGAAGTTCCACCTTAAATTTGAGTGAATTTGGCCTTGAAAGGGAGAGGGACTCCCGAGGGTGAGCCGTGGGTGTCACGGTGGTGATCCACCACTAGAACACTCTCCTAGAACCTAGGAACAAAGCCCAGGGGCTTGTCGAGGCGTCGGAGCAAGTATGGAAGCCAAATTGAGGGCCACCTTCTATAGGGTTTTCGGTGGATTTTCGTGGAATTGGGGCTTTTATCGGTCAAATTGGCCTTGGTCACAGGAATGAAAGTTACTCTACTAATTGAGATATTCATTATGGTAAAATTTGAAAACTTTTGGAAATAGTTGAATTTTTCGGTCAGTCAGGACGACCGACTGCCACGCATGGTGGTGTGTGCGGTGGTGCTTGGCCAGGGGCCGTCTATGCTACTTTTAGGCTAAATAAGATGCATTGAGTTCAGTTCTAATAATTTTATGACGTAGGTTGATCGTTAGAACCTAAATTCTCTACGATACGTGAATAGGTTATTATATGAATTGACGATTTGACTGTTGGATCGTCATCAAACTTTAATAGATTATTATTCATAATATTTGAGGACCATAGAAACTTATAGATTAGGAATCTGAGGTACGAATCTCATAAAATAAAACGTTGGTCACCAATTTGTTTGGCAATTAGCGGAGATCCGATCGTTGGATCGTTCCGAAACTTTAGTGTGTTATTTTGGAAACATAATGTGGATCTTTAGAAGTTACGGATTAGAAAATCTGATACGTGGTTATTCCGGATCGAGTTACGTAGTGTTATCGACCCTACCGTCGATCAAAGATCGACAGTTGACTTTTGGTCAATGGGTCTCAAATCTTTCTAGATAGTCCTTGGGGATGTGTTTTATGTAAATTACGTGTTCTATCAGTAAGGATTCTGAGATGTGATTTGACATTTGCTCTAGGCGACGATCGTTCGTGACATCTCAATATTTGTGCTAGGGAGTTGTAGCGCGGACTCTAGGTGAGTGGGCTTTTAAGTTTTCTATATATATATGTATGTATGCTTTACGTTTTTCCCAAAAATTGTTTTAAATGAAATGTGATTGAAATGTCATGTCATACTTGCATTATATTTTAATATATATGCATTAGTGTAGTTATGCATAATGTTGCATGATGCTGCGAAGGCCCAGGTAAGCTATAGGTGAGTACATTGTGATGTTAGTGGTTGTGATATATATGGTTATGCCTGGATGCATTTAGTGCTCATTATCCTGCACCTTGGTATTAGTGTTCACGCCCGTGGCCAGGGCATAGTCCTTCACGTGATGTTCACCTCTCGCACTGCACGCTCACCTTAGATCCAAGTTTGGTGCACAGCCTTATCGTACATACCACATTAGGTGGTTCCGACTCGTAGATGACCCACGATTATTTGCACAGCCTTCACGTGATAGTAGCACTTGAGTGTACATATTTACACCTAGCCCTGTTGTACAGACCACATTAGGTGGTTCCGACTCGTATCCAAGAATAGATTATGAGCTATAGGTTCAACCATACAGGTCACGTTAGGTGACTCCGGCTGACATATCATTTTACATTGATTTATTTCACCGAGCTTACATATTTATTGCTGCGATAGTTGTCATGGCATATACCATGTTTCCAATGCTTTCGAGAATGATTTCTACATATGTATGTAGTATTATTTTCTGGGAAATTATACGGGTTTTACGGTGAGGGGTTACTATATTTTCTAAAGAGAAAGATGTTTTAAAAAACTTTGTTTTGGCCTACTCACATTTTCTGTTTTGCGTCCCTCCAGGTTTTAACTGCTGAAAGTTTGTATCGACGAGGATTCTTGACGAATCTTAGTATAAGTGGCTACCTTTGAGGGTATGATCTTTACCCACACTACTGTACTTTACTTATACTCTGACAACACGTGTGAAGTGGGTGCATACCCGCTCACCAGCGCATTCTAGCTAGTATTTAGGCACTTTTAGGTTTAAATTTACTCACATTTTCCATATCACTGCACTTTATGGCTTCGTCACCTTCCAGGTGTCGGCCATCACAGCTCGATTCGGAGTCCTAGTGTACATTCCGGATCGGGGTGTGTCATATATAACAAAAAATAGGTACATTTTATGTAAAAAACAATCGTACATTCTAGACTAAAAAAAATAAATAGATTTTACATTAAAAAATGGTTACATTTTACATAAAAATGGTACTTTAAAAAAAAGGATACATTTTGCATATAATAAAATGGTACATTGTAACGAAAAATGGGTACATTATAAATAAATTATGAGTACAAATAAAAGGTTAAAAAAATTATGAGTTCATATAAAAGTTTAAAAAATAAGGGACAAAAAGAAATTAATATATGGGTACAAATTAAAATTTAAAAGAAAATTGGTACAATTTAAAAAAAAGGGTTGCAAATTAAAAATGGGTACAAACTACAAATAGAAATATATGACAAAAAAGTTTAGCCATAAATATAAATATACTAAATGAAACGTTTCTAACACTAAGTAAATGATGTTAAATAAAACCCAAGGACCTTGATAAAAAATTAAAAAGAAATAAAATTTTAATCAATGGAATATAAAAATAAGGATGAGAACCTAATTTCTTCTAAATAAAATATGAATATCTTTGCGAGAGTGAGAACAGGTTGGTTGTTGGTTACACATGAAGCTAAATGGACACATTGAATATTTGATTGAGATGGTGCCAATTACCAAAAGGAGGGGCCATATAAGAGAGTTTGTTAAAGTAGTGATATACAAGCAAACCATCCAGATACAATTATTATTAAACCTTACTTAGAATATAGAACTTCTTCTAACAAAGCCAGTCTTAATCCAACCAACCTAATTAAACTATTAATCTATCTCTCTCTCTCTCTCTCTCTCTCTCTCTCTCTCTCTCTCTCTCTCTCTCTCTCTCTCTCTCTCTCATTAAGCTATTACTTCTATCTTCACCTCACACACAACATACTTCAACACCAAGCCAAACATTACCTTGCATTGCACCACCTCCACCAACAGCAACAGCAACAGCAAACCTCTCTCTCTCTCCCTCTCTCTCTCTCTCTCTCTCTCGCTCTCTCTCTCTAACTGCATAACAACAAATAACATATAAATTCAGTTATGGCCTCTAACTGTTTTGATGCTCCCCCTCCACTCTCAACTCTCCTCTTTCCCTTAATCCACATCCAGTATAATATATTACATGCATGGAGCCCAACACCAACACCGCCTTGCCCAACACACCCGATTCCTCCCGAGGTTTCTGCTCCGATTTCTCCTCAAATTACCAGCCTACATACACACTTCCGAGCTCCCTCTCTCTTACTCCGTCCACCCGCTCCTCCTTCTCCGATACCGACTCCGACGACCACCACCACAGTACGACGTCGCACCGCCTCAACCAGGCTCAGCTGGTCCTCGAGTACGAGGAGCTCCGCGACCACTATGATCTATGCAATTCTCACCTTCGCAACCTCACTAACGAGCTCGACTCGCTCCGCCGCGAGAACGCCCAACTCCGGTCGGCGAACACCGACCTCGTCAAGCTCCTTTCTTCGCAGGCCGCCTTCCAGAGCTTCCTCCTCTCGTCGTCGTCATCGTCCGCGTATCAGAGTCCGACGGCGACGTCGTTTCTCGACGACTTTCGGCGACTCGGATTTGGTTCTCTTGGTCTCGGTCCTCAGGACGGCGTCGTTTCCGAGGAATCCTCCGATATCAGTCCGACGAGCGTCATGGAGCGAAACAGATTCGTCGACGCGGACCGGATCTCGCTTCCCAAGAGCATTTCCGTTCGCTCCTCGAATCGACCACGTGTCCTGAGCGTTTCTAGACCGATGACTGTGAGTTAAATTAAATTTACAAACTTTCAATCACTTAAACCGAATTAAATGAATTTTGATTAAATAATTAATTATAATTAAGATTATAAAGTGGGTGATGGTAGTGTGTGGGAAAGTGCAGCAAAGCCAGATGAAGGTGTTCAATCAGGGCATGCTGAAGACGGAGCTTTGCAACAAGTGGGAGGAGACGGGGACGTGTCCGTACCAGGAGAATTGCCAGTTTGCTCACGGCGTTAAGGAGCTCCGTCCCGTGATGAGGCACCCGCGCTACAAGACTCAGCTCTGCCGGATGGTGTTAGCTGGTGGCGCGTGTCCTTACGGTCACCGGTGCCACTTCCGTCACTCGCTTACTGAGCAGGAGAAGCTGCAGTTGGTCGTCTCAGACTCGTTTTGAAACAAAAAAAAAAAAAAAAACCAGTACGTTTGTTTTAGTGTAAATATATTGTTTGTACGGAAAAAAAAACAAAAACCGCAATCATAAAAATTGAGACCGTAAAATTAAGACAGTAATAATGAAGTAATTAAGTAAATTACTATAGTGGCATGCATGCTCCATGCATTGCAGGGAGGGAAATGTGGATTTTGATATGTTACTTTAGGATCCCAAACTTAAATGTAGAAATTCGGGATCCATTATTTCACTCGTATTGATTTTTTAATTAATTAATATATATTTGAAATGTCCATGGTTGTACGCAACGTTCAATTCAAGTAAAGCTTCATTACTATTCATTCAGCAAACTTTATACATATGGCTCTCACAAGTCACCAAATATGCAGATGTACAACATTGCATTGAAGGTGAACGAAAGATTGAAGAGAAAACTAGCAAGCAATAGAAGAAAAAAGAAAGAAAATTACTACGATTACTGAAAATAAAGATTAACAATATTTTCACGAATTCGAGATTGAAAATCCCAAATATCCGAAATTTAGAACAAGTTTGCGATAGACACCAAGAAGTCAAGAAGTTGATCATTCCGAAGAGCCCTGGATATGTCACAATGCTGAAGTGTACGCCTCTTGCTTTCTTCGGTGTGCAACCATGAACGAAGTGTGAGCTCCATGATGAAAAGCTCACATGCTTTGGAGAACAAGATGGGAGTCTCCGAGCTAATCAACTGAAATTAGGATATTCAATCTAATTAGTATTTTAGAAAGTTTAGTAAATTAAAAAGGAGTTTGCTTATATACTAATCAAAAGATTAAATTTGTTCAAACCTTAACTTTTCCATCTGATTTCATTATTCGTTTTACCCTTGCAATAGGAAATTCGTGATGGGTTTTCCTCACTGTGGATTATACATTATAAGAAGCCAATACGTGGTGGTTAGAAACTTAAATCCATAAAAATGAAAGATGTTGGCGAAAGTCAGGCATGCGAGCGTAGAAGATACTAGTCGTGATCATTATTGCAAGACAATGGTTCATTTATCACGAACAATCTACCACGGATGGCTTGTCAATTGTGTATCATGATGTCCGTGGTGGAATTGGATTTTTTTTTACCATTAGCTCTTCATGACCGTAGTAAATGAGATGTGGTAAATGACATGTTTTCTTCTAGTTATAGACAACAACAAAATAAGAACCTGGTGTATTTTGAATCTCGAACAACTGTTGATTCCAAAATAGATCTATATTATCCTTCTGCAGTTGAGTAAAACTAGAGCGTTTCGCCTCATGATCTTCCTCCTGCATAATCAAACGATATCAAGAAAATTAAATAATTAGAAGAATAAAGAAAAACACATGATCATGTCTAGCATAAGAAACTAGTAGAAGGAAATTAGCTAGGTTCACCTCTTTGGTAGAAAGATGAGGGTCGCAATCGGGTAGCATGAAAGAATCCAATGGCATGAAATCATCGAATGGGGAAGAAGTGCTCGAAGAAGATGGGAAATTGATAGAATGGTTCAAATCCATAAGTACGCTAAAGTATTTGAAGTGCTTCTAGCTAGTTTCTAGCAACTTAATTTTAGATGAGGTGCATATTGAGTCGTTTAAATAGAGAGACGTGGGTAAGGAGAGTTTTTTTTTTTTTTTTTTTTTTGCTTTCAATCATCTTCTTATTTGTCTTTAAGTTAGAAGAATCCAAGAGCAATAAGTTTGAAGTCAAAAAGCACCCATGACCATTGAATATATATGAGGTAATCTGAAACTGGATATTACTAATTAATGATCAGGATATGATGTGTAATTAAGAGAGAATCCAGTGCTATATATGAATGTTTTTGGAGGAGGGGTCTCTCCTCTTCTAATCTCTCTCCTCTTCCCTTTCTTCCTATTTGAACGGTTACGGTTTAGCCACGTCAACATCTTATATTGATTTTTTTTATAGAAACAATAAGACAAAAAATGATATATGATAGGAAGGGAGGGAAAGAGATGAGAATAGGAGGGTAGAGAATCCTTCTCCAATGTTTTTTTGTTTTAAATTTTGGAGGTCTTTACATACGTGAATATGAAAGATGTAAAAGAAGTGTGCTCCTATTCAATGACTACAATTGAAAGCATATGTTTTTCACACAACCATATATATTTGAGTTTCACAAGCTACAATGTAAAAATCCCACATAAATCAGCCACAATACGGATTTTATGCTCCGATGGATGTAATGGTATGGATTCTGTTTTGGGCAAGCCAATTTTTTCATACACAAAATGCATCAATTTGTTGTATATGTGTACGTAATAAAGCATAATCTAATGTTATAGGTTCATGATCCAGGATGATCCACGACAGTAAATATTAATAAATATTGAGAGATAAGTGAACTACATAGAATAACAAACTTATTATACACATGTTCCTCTGAATATTGTATTCTCAACAATGTTAAAAATACAACATTTTGTTAACGCCTTGTATTGTTTATATTTTTGTCAGTTGGATAAAAAAGAGCTTTTTGACAAATTAATCCATGCTCAATGAGATGCATTGGATATTTTTGGTTTAATATTGTTATTAGTATAAAAAATCCAAGGCAATGATATGGATTGGTTGGAGACAGTCTTCATAACCTCCAAGCTTAATGAAAAAGAGCAAGTAAATTAGGATTTATATATTCACCCTACTATAGCAATAGGATTTAATTTGTTTATTTTCCTATTCGGTTTTCTTTATTTCTTTATACATGTTTTAGGAGGATTTCCCTTTCTAATTATATTCCAACAAGGAGTAGGACTTGATCGATGACTATATATATATATATATATAAAGCCTTGGTTCCCTCTTCCCTCTTCGCTGCTGTACATATTAAGTCACAGATCGTGTTCTTCGTGTGTTTCAAGCTTTAGATGCCGCTTTCCCTGAGTTTTCCGCTGCTAAGCTAGAGATAAGATTGAAGGATGGCTGTGGCTGTGTGTGGAAGAAAGAGGTCCATCTTCGAAGACCAATCGCCGGCCCTCGGAAAGAGGCTTCACTGTTCTTCTTCTGCCTACTCTCCCATAAAACTCTTCTATGCTCCATCTCTTCTCGATCAGCTTCAGTCTCTTTGAATAAAGTTGAGGTTTCACCATAAAACCATTTGCCAATATAAGGAGTAGCCTAACTTACTTATAAGCTTATGCAAGGTCCCTCCTCCCTAATGAGAGTGAATCCCACATTGATGAGAGGAGGACCTTGCATGTGCTTCTAAGAAGTTGGGCTACTCCCTATATTGCCAACATCATCTGATCATCGTTTCATTCATTGTTTGGTGATCGTCTCAGCCACTACTTTGCTGCTCTAAATTTTTTGTTCGATTATGATGTTTGTTTGCTCGGTGACAATGGTGTTGATTTTTCAATTTTGCTCCATTTCTTCAATATGTTCCAATCAATTGGGAGTTGTGTTAATTGGTGAAGAAAACAACCTAATAGAAAGGTTGACAAGAACATGAAAATCGCACATGGATGAAAGCATAATTCAAGCTTGTCAACAACCACCAGTACCATGTCAAAAAGATTAAACTTTTGGAGAACCAACTCTCTCACCTACTTCCTCACTCTCCCCCTTGTTTGGAAATTAGAAGAATAACTCTAGTTTTTCTCTGTGAAAAAAAGTCAGGGTAGGCCGGGGACCATTTTGATCCCTTTATGGCTCTGCCCCTGCCCTCACATGTGGTGAATTCTCAAGCCGACAACACATACGAGATGCATTGGCTAATGATGAAGCTGCTGGAGCCACTACTGAGAATCCATCAGTTGGAATAAGCAACCTGCGTATAGATGGTGCGAAATGGGTCGAATTGTTTGTAAGGGAAATGAGGAGTGCCATTAGTGTGGATGATGCTAGGGCTCGTGATGCTAAAGTTCTAGAATGAACTTCTTATTGAATTGGTGGCCAAATTGTAGTGGGCACTTGTTGACCGAATAGCCGATTAAGTGGGCCTTTTATTTAGCCCTTTTTTGAATAGCCACCTTTTGTGAGGTAGTAGTTGCTGCCTTTGTTTGTAGCACAACGGAGAGAAAAAAGAGGCTACTGCCACAACCCTATTTGTGAGAAGGAGGAAGAGTTGTTGCTCCTCATTTGTTAGCAATCACTCAATCAAAATTATAATTACTGTATTAGCTTTGAGCTTTGTATAGAAAGTAAATTATTCACTATATTTTCTTCTCTATTTGTTTCTTTGTGTGTGAGAGTTATTGGGTGTATTGGGGTTTTGAGTTGTGAGATTGCCAAATACTTTGTAAACACTCCCATTTGGTTGATAGTGGATTATTGGGTGAGCTCCTACTGCTTCGAGGACATACTCCAGTTACACTTACTGTTGAGGAACCTCGTTAAATTCTTTATGTCTATTTCTATTTATGTTCTAGCTTTTCACTTGATATATTTCATGTGGGTTAGCTTGAGTCTGTTCCATTTGTTTTGGTGCTATCCTAGCACAACAATTGGTATCAGAGCATTGGTTGCTCTTAGGTATTGTCTAGTTGCTAAAGATGTCAAATGGGCAAGATGAGAATCCTTTTGGAAGCAACTTCAAGTTTACAAGAACTACGGTGCAAAATGCAAAGTTTGAAGTGGAAAAATTTGATGGTACAAACAATTTCAGAATGTGGCAATGTGAGGTCAAGGGTGCCTTGCAAAAACTCAAAAGTATATTGTGATGCGGGAGACATTGACAAATATGTTGTGGCAAAAATTAGAAGACAAGTATATGACGAAGAGTGCGGAGAACCGACAACATTTGAAGAAAAAGATCTACAGCTTTCAATATAAAGAAGGTACAAAAATGATTATACACCTTGATGCTTTTAATAAGTTGATTGCTGATTTGATGAATTTAGATGAGGATATTAAGGAAGAAGATAAGGCCTTAATATTGTTGAATTCTTTGTTGGACTCTTATGAGCATTTTGTTACCACTATTATGCATAGTAAAGAAACTGTGAAATCTGAAGATGTGTCGAATGTCTTGATGAATTATGAAGAATTATGAAATGATGCATATAGATAAAAAAGATGATAATATCTCTGAGGCTTTGTTTGTTAGAGGTAGATCATTAGAGATGAGATATTTCTCTAGTAAGAAAAAATCACAGTCTCGACCTAGAGGAAATTCTAAAGGTAGAAAAAGCTTGGAAATGGATGAATGTGCTTTTTGTACAACAAAAGGGATTGGTATAGTTCGTTTAAGATTGCATGATGGCATGGTTAAAGAATTGACAAGTGTTTGGTATGTACCGAAATTAAAGAAAAATATTTCTTTGGGCACTTTAGAATCCAAGGGCTTCATGTTTCATTCAGATGGGTAAACATTAAAAGTTACTTATGATGCACTTGTTGTGATGAAAGCTCCTTGATGTCGTCACTTGTATCTATTACAAGGAAGCACTATGACAGGTGTAGTGTCAATAGTCTCAGAAAAATATGGGCAAGTTTGATTCATATACTACTAGACTGTGGCATATGAGATTAGGCCATGTTGGTGAGAGAGCTCTATAAGGGCTTTTGAAACAAGGTGATAGAAGCATATTTATGCGACTTAGTTAGCTTGTTTTCTTGCATTTTCATAGCTAGTTTCTACTTATTATAGTGTTTTAAGCTATTTTCGTGTGTTTGTAGGTCCAAATGACAAAGTTGGCAAGAAAGTGCAATTTAGAGCATTTTAGAGCAATTTTGGGCCGAGAATGGATAGCATGTGTGGGGAGCACTTTGGATGGACGTTTTTTAAGTTCAAAAGGCTAGGAATATGCTAAGGAGATGGAGAAAATAAATTTGAGACAAAGAAGATAAGGAATCAGCTAAAAGGAAGGAACATTATCCAAAACATTATCCAACCTTATCTTACCAAACTAACCTTATCTTATCTTATCATATCCCAATCTTATCATACCTTAATTCCAGTTGCAAGGGAGGATCAATTACACATTAAATCACCTAAATACCCCTTTCTAGAAGCCTTATCACCTGCCCTAGATTGGTGTCGCACCTTTTAGTGCTTTTCTTCTAGAAATCTGCCAGATATTCCATTCTAGAAGCTTTGTTCGAATTTCCTAGTCCTTTTTCTCTAGGATTGTGTAATCTTTTTGCTCCACTACTTTGTGCCAAACCCTAGTCCTTTTCCTTCAAGAATTGTGTCAAATTTATCCCCCTCATCTCATGAATTTGTGCCAAGTTCCCTAGGCCTATATATACATATTTTCTGCGGCACAATGGACACACCACCCCCATATATTTCTACACCACCATACACCACATACAAGAGAGCAATTGAGAGATTTTCAGAGAGTTTCAAAAGGGTGCCGTAGTAAGGGGAAGGAAGGAAGGGAGGGAGAAGCCTTTGTGCCGTGCATGTGCCCAAGCTTTTGGGAGTGTTGGAGCATCTCTGAGGTGTTTTCTATCCTTATTTTAGTTTTACAATTATGTTGATTTCGTTGTTAATTTCTGCAAACATGTGGAACTAATTTCTTTTTAGTTAGAGGTGAATTCGAAGCCATGGACATATGTTTTATATGATTTGATTAAATCCAGTTATTGTTTCGTAATACATGAATGTGATTTACTTATCTGCGTTATTGAGAACTTATTCTTGTGTGTTTATTAAGGATGCATACTTAGTTTGCATGCATGAATTTGATGCTAGAATATAAGGGAGTTTCACCTAATAGTTACAAACTTATATTTACAAGTAGTGGAAGTCACTAGTCATTATTGTGTTAAGTGAATCCATGGCAGGAGTATCATGCAATTCATAGTTACGATTGTCTTGTCAATGCTTATGATTTTCATAGAACTTAATAATCTTTGATATGTATCTCTATCATGTTGTTCATATAGGGAATTTGAGAAGAATAATTTGGTTGTGATGAGCTGTCCATTCAACTCAATGAACTTAGGAAAATCTGAAAGTTAATTCGTGCATTCACAATTAATTTGGGGCATTGTCATTCATGGTTGAAAGAAACAATACTGGAAATCGATTTATGTTGCATATGTTTCATGTGTGGAGAAGGACCCTCTAGCTAGCCTTTTACCCTTTCAAATCACCCAATTTCGTGTAATCTGTTTAGTTTTGCAATCTGTTTATTTTAGTTAATTTCGTCCAAAACAATCCCCCTTTTAATTAAGTGTGTTATATTAGTTAGAAACGTGTTCAAATCTGTCTAATTTAGTGTTTTGAGTCTTACTAGTCTTAAAGTCGTCCAAATAACTCCCTATAGTCTGTTTTGTGTCTAATTGCTAGTTTTGTGATGTTTAGAGTCTGTTTAGTGTGTTTTGAGTTTTTAGTGTCTAGTTGAGTGTTTCTAAGTCTAGTTTTGTATTTTTGAGTCTAGTTTAGTGTTTTAGAGTTGAATTTGTGTAGATTAGCATCCATTCTAATCACTGGCCTAAAACGATCCGTACTTTCATATACTACAATCATAGGGTTTTAATTTGAGTGTTAGAATATTTCACATCACAAGGTCTTTGAAAAGCTTGATTTCTATGAGCATTGTGTCTTAGGGAAGCAAATTATAGTGAAGTTTGGTACTGGAGTACATCGGACGAAGGACATTCTTGATTATATTCATTCATATGTTTGGGGTCCTTCAAAGACTCCCTCTTTAAGTGGTAGACATTGGTGAATGACCTTTGTTGATGATTATTTTAGAAAATCCTGAGTCTACACTATGAAGTACAAGAGTGAGTTGTTGAGCATTTTCTTGGGTTGGAAGAAAATGGTTGAGAACCAGATTGGGAGGAAAATTAAAATTTTGAGATTGGATAATGGTGGAGAATACGCATTGGACAATTTCCTTAAAATTTGCAAAGAGGAAGGGATTGTGAGACATTTCAATGTTAGGGGAACTTCACAACAAAATGGAGTTGCAGAAAGATTGAATCAAACCTTGCTTGAGAAGGTTAGATGTATGTTGTAGTCGAGTTTGAACAAGTCATTTTGAGTAGAGGCAGTTACTTATGTATGTCACATTATCAACTGTTTACCCTCAATTGCTGTTCAGGGTAAGACACCAATGAAAGTGTGGACTGGAAAACCTTCTTCTGATTATGATTATATTCTTTTTTTTTTTTGTTCAATTGTTTATTTTCATGTAACTGAAAATAAACTTGATTCTAGAGCCAAAAAATCTATCTTTCTTGGTTTTAGTAGTGGTGTCAAAAGTTACAGGTTGTGTTGCCCAGAGATGAAGAAACTTGTAAGCAGTAGATATGTGACATTTGATGACGAAAGTATGTTCAGAGACTTTGAGAAGAATGTGAAAGATATCCAACAAGTGGAGCATGAGAAAGTTGCCTCTAGTACTTCAAATCCTATTTTGCTGATGTTGAAGCCACTACAAGTGAAGAAGTGGGAGACCATGAGGATGTTGAAGAAGTTGAAGTTGAAGACACTTTTCAAGATGAAGAGCAAGTTTCACCTCAAGAGTTTATTGCCAAGAAAAGAGGAAAAAGACATATTACCAAGCCAACTCGGTATAGTGACTATATTGCTTTTGTTCTTCCTATTATCACTTATGAGACTCCATCCAATTTTTAGGATGCCATTGAGAGTGAAGAAAAGGCTAAGTGCAATGTCATGGGTGATGAGATGAATTCGTTCTTTAAGAACAAGACTTGGGAGTTAGCTAAATTGCCTAAAGGTAAGAAAGTTATCGATTGCAAATGGGTGTATGCCAAGAAGGAAGGTGTTGATGAGAAAAGCAATGTAGATTTAAAGCAACACTAGTTGCTACAGGGTATGCACAAAAGAGGGCATTGACTACAATGAAATCTTTTCTCCAGCTGTGAAGCACTCCTCAATTCGTATTATGTTAGCTCTTATTGCACAATATGATCTTGAGCTTGTGCAACTTAATGTGAAGATGGCTTTCCTACATGGTAATTTGAATGAAAAAATCTATATGTGTTAACCGGATGGGTATAAAGTGAAAGGGAATGAGAATTTGTTTTGCAAGTTGAAGAAATCATTTGATGGCTTGAAGCAAGCTCCAAGACAATGGCATTTGAGGTTTGATAAATTTATAAGAGGCCAAAATTATTGTAGAAGAAGTTGCTAGATGGGTCTTTCGTTTATTTTTTGATATATGTTGATGATATGTTGATTGCCTCAAAGAATGTCGAAGAGATTGAGAAATTGAAGAAGCAAATGAAGAACGAGTTTGAGATGAAGGATCTTGGTGAAGCGAAGAAGATCCTTAGCATGGATATCACTAGAGATAGAAAGAAGGGTTTGGTATGCTTGAATCAAAGACAATACCTTGAGAAGTTGATTCCAAAGTTTGGAGTTCATGATTCAACCAAACCAGTTAGTACCCCTTTGGCTTCTCATTTTAAATTGAGTTCTCTACAATGTCTTAAAACTGATAAAGAGAAGCTGTAAATGAAAAATATACCAAATGCAAATTTGGTTGGTGGTTTGATGTATGCAATAGTATGCTCTAGATCGGATATTGCTTATGCAATTGGTATGATGAGTCGTTATATGCATAATCCTGGTAATGAGCATTGATATGCAGCTAAATGGATATTGAGGTATCTCCATGGTACTCGAGATGTTGGTTTATGCTTTGAGAGGGATGACTTTGGTATTGGCAACTTTGCAGTTGGTTATGTTGATTCAGATTATGCAGGTGATTTGGATAAAAGGAAGTCTACTACAAGCTTTGTGTTTACTATGGCTAAAGGACCAGTTTGTAGGAGGTCCTTTTTGCAGTCGTATGTGCCTTGTCTACTATAGAGGTAAAGGAGGCCATTTGTATACATGGACCTATTAGAGATTTGAGGGTTGATCAAAAGCAGGTGGAGGTGCATTGTGATAGTCAGAGGGCCATATATTTGGCTAAGTATCATGTTTATCATGCGAGGACCAAGTACATAGATGTGCGCTATCACTTTGTGTGTAAGTCGTTGGTGAAGGAGAGATCATTCTCTAGAAGATTTCGACTAAAGACAAACTCGCTGATATGTTGACTAAGGTTATTGGTGTAGCCAAGTTTGTTCATTGCTTGACTTGGCTCAAATTTTGCCTATATAAAGGTGTTGAGCAGTAAGAGTTTAAGAGCATTTGGCTCGACATGAGTATTTGAGAGTGATTTTTTTTGTGTGTTGATTGTTGATTATGTTAGTTTGGCTCATCATGGCGCTTTCAGAATTTGGCCGAGGTGGAGATTGTTGAATTGGTGGCCAAATTGTAGTGGGCCACTTATTGACCCAATAGCCCATTAAGTGGGCCTTTTATTTAGCCCTTTTTTTAAAAGCCATGGGGTGGCTAGGGTTCTTTATAAGGCAGCAGCTGCCGCCCTTGTTTGAAGCACAACAGAGAGAAAAAAGACGTTACTGCCGCAGGCCCATTTGTGAGAAGGAGGAAGAGTTGTTGCTCCTCATTTGTTAGCAATCACTCAATCAAAGTTGTAATTGTTGTATTAGCTTTGTTTTATATAGAGAATAAATTATTCACTATAATTTTTTCTCTATTTGTTTATTTGTGTGTGAGAGCTATTGGGTGTATTTGGATTTCGGGTTGTGAGATTGCCAAACACTTTGTAAACACTCCCATTTGGTTGATAGTGGATTATTGGGTGAGCTCCTACTGCTCCGATGACGTACTCTAGTTACACTGACTGTTGAGGAACCTCGTTAAAATCTTGGTGTCTATTTCTATTTATGTTCTTGCATTTCATTTAATATATTTCTTGTGAGTTAGCTTGAGTTGGTTCCATTTGGTTTGGTGCTATCCTAGCACAACTCTTGTAATTAGTAACGTTCCAAAACTTTTGGCTCGCTTTTAGGAGTGTGTATTTACTCACTAAAATTTAGTTGGTGGTCTAATTTTATATCAAAAAGGAAGCAGCTGTACAAATCTGGGTGTGCCTTTGCATTTGACGATGCCACTCTCATATGAAGTACGTTAACTTGCTCAATTTTCTTTCCACATTTATAATATTGTTTCTTAAATTTCAAGTACAACTATTTCAGGTAATGATAAGAAGCGAGCATTACGGTGAAGCTGGTGTTAAGAGCGTTGTAGGGGGAATTCAAGTGCCTATACGGTGGTGGAGGACATCACTAATTCTTTTGCTAGTTTCCTATCATAAATAAATAGATGAGATAGTATGGCAGTCAGTTGATATGTGTAGAATAAAACTTTCAATCATATTGTTGCACACCATGCAATCCAGTTGTTGGACATTTCTTGTCACCCCTTCCATCCTCTCTTATTTAAACGGTTACGATTATGCTACGTCTACATCTTGTTTTGAATTTCTTATATAGAGAAAAAGACAAAAAGAAGAGTGTGATAAGAGGGGATGGAAGATGACGGTAATAGAAGGGGAGAGAATCCTACTCCGGTGCAATGTGGTTCCCATCTTTCACCTTATTGAATCTCAAATTTTAAGCATCACACTAAACAACAACAGACATGAGCGCGTACACACATATTCTGGTCACCAGTACTTTAGTTGCTGCTGAAGTATCATAAGGTACTTATAGTAGCCGAGTTTCATTCCTCTTTTGCTTCTAATCGATTTGGGATAATGATTCGTTCTAAGATAACTCCATACAAGTGTTTTTGAACTCTGACCATGGCCATTTAAGACTTGGTGGGTGATACTACTTAACCCATTTGGGAATGCTAACTTCACATGCTAGCCATTTGCAAGAGCAATGACCATTTTAAGGGTGATGCTATCCACTTTTATTTTTACCTCTCACAACCCTCTCAATTTTCGCATATTCACATGATGCATACATTTTCTCTAATACATCCATTTTCTCTAAACTTATTGAAAAGTTATATTTCGCTCAGCAAACCATATCTCGTCATTGGATTTTGCATCAATTTTTTTATTTATATATTACCATCCGCGCCTTCTACATAAACACACCACAAACTAGGTGATATACATTCTATATGTTATTTCTTAGATAAGGGTTACATAATAAAATTTTAGGGTTTACTAGTCGGAATCACTATTCGCTCCATCTATTAGGCTCTTGCACGAAATTTCGAGACTCTAATTGGAGTCATGCTCTAGAGCAAATATGGATATGGATAGAGTGCTTCCTTAAAATTGCACAAAGAAATTTATTTCTCAGTAAAAATGGGTGGCATGGCGGAGTGTTGAAAATCCTCGTGTTATAGAGCATCTACTCCTACCAGGTATATTATTTTACTCGTTATTTGCTTTAACATCAGTTTGTGAAGATAAAATTAATTTGGGTTAAGACTAGAATCATAGTTTCATTTCATTTTCACTTTAAAATCAAAGCGGCCAATTAAATTTATTTTTCCATCCGTTTTTTGTGCAGAGCATAAACTACTGGTGTTATATATGTGTCATTCGGCAGTATTGTGTATGAGAAGTTTTTTCTTTGTTAGTAGAAAATTTGCATATGAATTTGATTATTTAATAGAAAATTTGTATAATGTTGCAATTCTATTAAATTAAGAATGTAATTGTAATCCTATCATATCTGAGTTATCCTTGTGGGATTGTACCATGTCTCTTAGACTAGATATTATCCTATTAGAGTTGTAATAAGGAATTTACCTTCCTTACTACTATAAATAAAGGCACAATGAGATGAGATAACACACATCTCACAATTACACATCTCTTTCTTCTCTCCATTGTTGCAGCACCCTCTCTCTCTCTGTCCGTTATAATGATTCAATAAATTAGGTTTACAACAAGTTATCAGCATGCTCGTGATGCTGCGTTAAAAAAAGTTTGATTTTCAATTAGAGGAGTATTACGTTTTCATCATTCTTTTTATGATTAACTTATTATTTTATTGAATTGATCTACGGGCTATTGATTCAATTTAATTTTTCTTTGTTGAACGTGATACAACGCATTGGAGATGGAATTCCAAGAAGGATCTTCTACAAATTCAAAGACTTATGTTGTTTTCTGCCAATTAGGTACATTTAAAATAAAGGAAGATATTTGAAACGACTATGAAGCATGAAAACATTCCCCAAGATGTATGAACCCCTTACATTTACATTTACTTTCCAATATATATATGTTTCACGCATTACGTAATTTTTGCTATGTGAAACTTGTGAGTCAAAGAATCGAAAGAAATTAGAAACAATAAGGGTTTTTCAAACCTTAGAGTTGAAAAAAAAATTAAAACTAAATTTGGGATTCTTTGGCGGCATGAGCTGCGACTTACAGCTGCGCCGCCGTTGGCACCACTTAGGGCTGGTTTGGTATTGCTGTGCTTTGAAAAAAAGCTGCTTCTGCTATGCTGTGAGAATAAGCAGCGGTGAAATAAAGCAGTAGAGTGTTTGGTAAACTTTTTTGTAACAATGCTTTTGAAAAAAAAAAAGTAGTATTATAGTGTTTGGTAAACTTTTATGTAAAATAGATGTGAAAAAAAACCAATTTTTCAAAGCTGGGTTTTGCAGCTTTGTGTTTTTGGCTTTTTTCACCCAAAACTGTGAAAAAAAGCTGAAGCTGAATGTTTACCAAACACAAAAAAGCTGCCAGCTTTTTTTGATACCCACTTTTTTTTCAGAATCACCTCAGTACCAAACCAGGCCTTAGCCGAGTCGGCTAGCCTGCAGTCACTCCACCACCTTGGATGATGTCATCTAGACGCTTTGGACCACGTGTAGTAGCCCTGTGGGCTTGTTGTGCGCCACGGACAAACAGGCCCTAGGCCTGGTTTAGGGTTTTCACGGGCCTGTAACCCACAACCCACTCCAGCAGGCCTGCTACTTATGTTGAACCTCTCCCGTGCCTCTGGCCCAAAACTAGCAAGCCCGATACTTATTGAGCTTGTCCATTCATCTCGACCTACTTGCAACAAGCCCGAAGCTTGCTGGGCTTTGCCCCATGCCTCGACCTGTTTTCCAGTAGCCACTGTGCTATTAGGCTCACCTTTCCCTGACCCAAAATTGAAGCCAGCAGCCGCACACCTACCTAGGCCAGCAAAGTGCTGGACCTGCTCCCTGCGTCTGTTTCAGCCTAATTCCAGTTACCCTTGTTGCTGGGCTCACCCAGACCCATGGCCTAGAGTCTTGCAGCCTCCCTGTGACCCAAAAGGCCTATAGCCGTGCACTGCATCCAGCCTCCCCGTGTCCCGCAGCACTTAACTTGAGTTCCCAAAGCAACCTAAAACCATTGCACTTAAATCAGTACCTTGTATTCTATGCTCTTGCATGAACCTCATTTTTATGAACCAGAAGTACATAACTAAACTCGAACCTGCAGTTTCGAATTTAGTGCCTTTGAAACAGGAAATTTTCATAAAACAATACACCGTGGAATCCAGAAGTTTTTCATGTAAGCCATCATTTAGAACCTGAATGTTCTAACATGGATGTTTATATGTGAGCACAAGACATGAACCCCACTTGACTATCTAGAAGCTGAAAAATCATTGAAGCCAATAATGGCATGGAAGAGCTAAATAATCCTCCGCCATGATCTTTATTTGATGACTTATGCTCGAAACATTACAAACGGAAGTATCCCCTGAACGAGAATTCTATGGCTCTTTGGCTCGCTCATACGGACCGTCTAATCATGAAATACATTACTTGAAGCACCCCTTGATTACTTACTTGAATGAGTATGATTTTGAAGTTATAAATCTGACAAAATTTTGACTGGAGAATACTTTTCTCGTCCTTCCATGTTTCTAACTCGCTCTTGAAGCGGCATTGTAGAAAGCAAAACTTTACCAAATTATCGGCTCTGATTACTACTATAAATGTGGGAGAACGGTATAGACTTAACTTCAGCTGGAGACTACCTAATAATGATACCCAGTTTCGGTTGGGGCCCACCAAAATTATGCTCTAATTCGGCAAAGGCATACCAAACACACATTCCTCAAATTCCGCCTATTATAGTAATTGGAGGAATACACAAAATCACCATTTAATATTAATGTTGTCCCAGCAAGGATGTACAATATGTCTTACTTAATTGGGGTTTCAATTAGTCAACTAAATATATATTGGTTCCATGATTCTTGATAACCAATATTGAATCACATTAAAAGTCAAATATCTTCAAGATCAAGTTATTTGCCTTTTAAATAATTCGATCCATAATAATTAACAATTCAACGTGAGTCTTACAACATCTAATTGCTTAGTCACTTAGTTGATGCAAGAGGTGTCAATTGCATGGCCACAAGGATGACACGTTTAGCTAATAGCTTTGGAAAGTCACCATAATAGAGTGCTCACTAACCACCCTTTTCTTCTCTCCAAAGATAGTTAGGATTGGTATTGACAGAAGATAGACACATACATGCAAACGTGTTTAAGTTAAGGTGGGGGTGTGCAAATAAATATCATAGAAGTTGATATCTACAACATCAGAAGTAGCAAATATGTAGAAATTTTAAAGAAAGAAATACTGGTGTCACAAAGTTAAGAATGACATGCCATTATATAAGTATAATTTAATAAGAATATTTCAAATATAAATATAATGCATACATATATATTCTGAAATACGGGTTCTCACAGCAGCACCCCTTAGACCTATTGAAGAAGGGTCAGTAGGAGCAACATCAGGGTCAGCTGGATCAGCCTCATTCGATGGCCCCTCAGAGTCAGAAGAGGACTCGCTCCCCTTCAGATATTACGAGCTCCACCACATTTGTCACGAGAGAGGAAGGCACGAGCAAACCAACCTTTCGAATTTCCGCCAGCGGATGGCTCGAATCCCATCTGTCATGATGGTCTTGCCCCGTATAACCAGCAAGATAACCGTGGTCGTATTCTTGGTCCGTTGACTTCTTAAATAACTTCCTGACCTTCGCCAAGTTCGCTTCATTCTGATAAAGGATTTCAATCTAGAACCTCTCACTTTGATCAACTTCCTTAAGAGCCTCATCCAAGGCCGACTGAAGGATGCTCAGTCAGCATCCCATGACCTCTGCTCCGAAGCTAAGACTCACTACGCTTCCTTTTTAGCTTTTAGTACTTGAGCAGACTTTATTTCGGCATCAGGCAAGCGATCTACCAGCACATCTCTCTTAGCATTCCAAGATCGTTTGGCATCCAAAAGCGCCTCCAACTTGGAGCTTTTCTCTTGCAGACTCTTCTCAAACTTCATTCGGCTGCCTAGTCTATTCTTATAGGTCGTCTCGAGCTTCGAGATCTTACCCACTTGACCCTTGAGCTAAGCCTCCTTCCAAGTGTTCGCCTAAAAAAGGAGAACAATCATGAAAACCAAGAATGAGGGAAAAATAGTGCTGAAATCAGATAAAAGAAAAGGCTAGCCCCATATCTGCTATGGTAGCATTTTTTTTTCAGATGATCAGCGTCGACGATCACCTCCCTAAAGTCGGAAAGGAGACGGTCAAACAGACCAAGGCTTGAGCATGCTTGGCATCATGAAGACCACTCGCGTTGAGGGAAGCAACTCTGAACCGTGAATAGGCCTGATCACCAAACACCGCTCTCCACTCAGAGCCACTTCAGGAAAGACAGACGTGGTGAGCGGTGCTTCTGGGAGATCATTGACTATGCCCTCACCAACAAGGGTCAAAGCATGGGCTTGCTCAAAAGTCGAATTTTGAGCTAACGAAGTGTAGACTTGGATTTGAGGACTTTGCTGTTGCAGTTGTTGTTGTTGCTTTGGCAATGTTTATTTCTGTACCGCAATTGAAGGTGTTTGCTCCAGGAGAACCTCAGTGGAGCTTCCACATTTCTTGAAAGGGGGTTTGCCCCATTCTCCGCTACTAACTATTGAAGGCAGCTGAATACCCTGTTGTGCCTTGGTCCGTTCATTAGTGCGGAAACGAGATTCAGATTACAACCTCACCAAAATCACACTCAGTTGAACAGAATAAAATACAAGAAACAAAGACACCGAGAAATTTACGAGGTTCGGCAAAAACCTGCTTACGTCCCCGGAGAGATATTGCTCTTCACTATGAGAATAACAATACAAGTACACATGAGTTAAATCGACATAACTTATTCCCAAATCCCTTGTACACCCACTCATAGAATTTTCCCAAGAGCCTCACTCTACCCCAAGAGTTCTTTCACTAAAATACTTTTCACTCTAGCTCTCTTGATTTTCTCTCACCCATGCCCATGCTTTCCCATGGGAGAGCCGAATGCTCTCACCACCTTGGGTGCTTCTCGCTCCCTCACACTCCCTCGACAAACACTCTCAATATAATGCAAAGGCATCATCATTAAAGCCAAGCCATCATCATTATGTCTTGCATCATCATTAAAGTAAAAGACAAACATCATCATTAAAGCAAAAGCAAGCATCATCATTATGTTTTTACTCATGATGATGTCCACCAAACTTTTGCTTTTACTTTGTCTGCAACTTTCATGCAACCCACACCATGTGATATTTCCACCGAAAGCAAACACAGGTCACTTCATTGTTGTTAACACTTGACTCATAATTACTCGCAAATGTATGAGCCAAACACAACAATCTCCACCTTGGCGAATACACCATACAAAAATCCTTGCACCCATCACCAAAGTCCATTGGCCTTACGTACCAGCATGCACACTCTGAAACAACCTATTTAGTCCTGTTCCGATTCAGTCACTGCCAATGCATGTGCAGCTGCTGCAAGCGAAAAATCACAATTTAGCTTCAGACAGGATCTCGACACATCCTCGTCTCCTCCAACAGGTTTTCCTCATCTTCATTGTCTGCAACCTGGAAACTTGTCAGCGCGCCCGTTTCCAGCAACAACCCATCGAGCCAGACAAAATTCCCACACTTCCTCCTACCTCAAGACCATCTCATCACCTGTGAATCCCATAGCTCCACCTGCTGCAACACTTGAGACTAAACATCACCAGGAGAAGTGTTGCTTCGAATACCTAGAGGACATACTCAAAGTCTTCCGCCACAAACTTGCTACAACCCGGCCTTGCACTCGTAGCACTGTGGACCCTTGCCTCCGGAACCGGATCTGAACCTGCTGTCTCTCTCAGATCCTCTTTCCAATTTTCTTCCACGATTCCAACCTTGAACAACTAAAGCAATCTTGTGCCCACCATCATCCATGGTCATCTTCTTTTGTGTATCATTCCACACCAAAGAAGCTTGCACCTGCTCCAACCTTACTGTATATTTCCATGCAGTAAAGTTTCACAAGGTTCTACGACAAATCTGAAAGTGAGGTAAGAAGAAAGAGGCCTTCGTCTTCTTCCTCAACATCAACTTTTGCAGTTGATCTAAGCATCCTTGAACACGTCTTTCATTTCTTCGGGCTTTATTACTCTCATCTGCCAAGAGTAAAACAGCCACTCCCATTAAACTGCTCAACTGAAAATTCCATGGTGAACAACAAATCTGGACCTCCAACGAACCAAGACCTCCAACGATGCTCTGATACCAATTGTTGTGCCTTGACCCGTTCATTAGTGCGGAAACGAGATTCAGATTACAACCTCACCAAAATCACACTCAGTTGAATAGAATAAAATACAAGAAACAAAGACACCGAGAAATTTACGAGGTTCGGCAAAAACCTGCCTACGTCCCCGGAGAGATATTGCTCTTCACTATGAGAATAACAATACAAGTACACATGAGTTAAATCGACATAACTTATTCCCAAATCCCTTGTACACCCACTCATAGAATTTTCCCAAGAGCCTCACTCTACCCCAAGAGTTCTTTCACTAGAATACTTTTCACTCTAGCTCTCTTGATTTTCTCTCACCCATGCCCATGCTTTCCCATGGGAGAGCCGAATGCTCTCACCACCTTGGGTGCTTCTCGCTCCCTCACACTCCCTCGGCAAACACTCTCAATATAATGCAAAGGCATCATCATTAAAGCCAAGCCATCATCATTATGTCTTGCATCATCATTAAAGTAAAAGACAAACATCATCATTAAAGCAAAAGCAAGCATCATCATTATGTTTTTACTCATGATGATGTCCACCAAACTTTTGCTTTTACTTTGTCTGCAACTTTCATGCAACCCACACCATGTGATATTTACACCGAAAGCAAACACAGGTCACTTCATTGTTGTTAACACTTGACTCATAATTACTCGCAAATGTATGAGCCAAACACAACATACCCTCCTTAGTCTAGAAAGTAAGATCAACAATTCTAACATCTTGTCTTGATGGTGGCTAGAGCTACTCGCTGACTTAGACTTTTTCTTAGAAACCCTGACATGGATTCTTTTAATATAATAACCTCAGGTTTCTTCCTTTTCTTCTTCTCGACCTTAGGAGCATCCTTAGCGGTTTGCAGAGCAGGGAGCAGCCTGTCATTTTGGCATAAACCCATTTCGGGTCTAAAATGGGATGATTGGAGCACAGGGCTATAATGGCATCCCTCCTAAATTGGCATGGCATCCAAAAAACTAGTATTGTGCCAATTTCTCTCTCTTTCTCTCTCTCAACACTCTTCCGTATCGTGTAGAGTATGCGAAATTCTAGAAGACACAAATTGGCACAATACTAGTTTTTTGGACATTCGAAACAGGTAATGATGCACATACGAGTAAGGGTGCATATCCTAATTTGATAACAGATCAGTATTTCCTTCCATAAGGGCGACAAAGGGAATCTTGACCCCAAATCAAAATACCGGGGATGAACCCCGGTGCAAAGGCGATTGTCGGAAGGTTTGGCAAGTGTTGCAGTTACGTCATTGTTATCCTCTTATCAAATTATGCAACCGTTCAATTGACGAGCATGACCTGCAAGGAAGGCCTCTTCATTCTCCTTGTTACGAACTCTGATCATAGTGGGCTAAAAGAAAATAACCACATTAACGTGGGGTGCCGGATGAACAGATGAGATGGCAGCCATATTCTCTGGGTGATGAAACAATTTGGTGAAGGAATCTGAATTGAAAAATGAAGAGACAGTCAATGTGTTGTAGGATTGATGTTGAAATTGGGGATTTGATGAAGAAAGAAAGACGAGGATTTGAAGAATACTCAAGGAAACAAAATCATCTAGCCGTTGAAAACGGATCGACTTTTATTTTGATCAACGAATCTAACGGTTAAAATCAGTACAGAATATTAACAGTAATTTCTTGATTTTCATGCACATGCAACAAACTCAAAGTTTCATCATTGCAAACTTTATGGTACGACTTCCAAGACCACATGTCTGAATTTGAAACGTCTCCACTACTCTCTGAGCATCGAATCACCATACGGAGCTAGAAAATTAAACAGTACATATTCTAGTTTACTCTAAAAGGCATGGTTTTTGGATAACTATTCATCCTCAAGTGGAACAGGTTGCCTTTCAAATGCATAGTGTGGGAAAATTGTGGGACCATGATTTTTTTGGATTAGAGAATAAGGCTGATAAGAATACAATTACCTCAAAAGTCCGGTCATGAACTCTAAGGCTCCAAGCAGACCTGGATCAAATGGAGCAGTGTTGCCACGCCTTGATCCTAAGCTACGTCCCAGATCAACACGTGACATCACTACGTACCTGTCCATTCATCACGTCTCACCTTCGAGACACGACCAAAACAGAACAACGATTCAACAACACAATAACTTTTCTCTTATATCGTGGCTGGATCTAACCCTATGTTAGACTGCCTACGTACTGATGAGTCAATATTATATTATATATTGACCCCCATTCTTAGTGTAATTTGGCAATTATTTTAGTAGAATTTTGATACTTTGCTTTATATTTTCAATGTAGGATATTCGATTTCTTCTGGAGCAAAACATGACCAAACGGACGAATTTTGGAGTGATTCATATTGGAGGACGTTCATGTGTTCCTTATCTTGTTCGTGTCAAAATCTCAGCAATTTCTACCAAGCGGTTATTTTCTGGAGATTAAATGAAGGAGCAGTGCGCGTTGTTGGAAAGTGACGTTTTTGGGTTTAAACTGCATTTTTGGAGCCCAATATGACCTTAGATGGGTTCGTGGCCTTCTGGAGAAGTGTTCAAAATAGTCCAAGCTTTAAATCCAGCTATTTTGGGCTAGTTTTGGAGCTGATTTGGGTCCAGAACGTGGCTGTACAGATTTTTGGGCGAATTTACCAAGTTAATTTAAGATTATGTTTCCTATTTTATTTCAATTTATTATGTTTCCTAGTTTTATTCTAAGACCTTTTAGGGCTTTATTTTGTATTAGTATAAATAAGATATTTAGCCATTAGGTTAGAGGGGAGGGGGGAGAGCGCACGCATTTTGGCTTTAGAGAGCTTTTGACGATTCAAGTTTATTTTCAAGGTGTTTTCTATCCTTGTTTTTAATAATATTTTATTTTATGATTATTTGTAACTAGTTTCGTTTGCTAGGGTGAGGCCATGAGCCTTAGCAAGAATATGTAGTTTCTTTTCAATTTGTTTATGATATTATGCATGCAAGTTTTGAATTATTAATCACTGTGCTTTAAACTATCTAATTGTCTTAATGATTGGCCACCATTAAGAAAAGTAATTTGATGCAATTTTGGCGGAGGCTTGTCCCTGAAATTGGCGCTGGCTTCTTGTGGTTAATATGTGTAATGGACGACATGTCTTAAGGGTTGTATGGTTTTTCAAAAGAATTTCACAAAACTTAATGAGTCTTGCATGTTCACATTCGATCTGAACGCCACGGACGGGTTGCATGTTAGATATACGTTCTATGTTGGAGGTTCCAAGTAGGATACACTTTAGGAAAACCTAACCTTCAAAATATACATATGTAATTCATAAGTAATTGGAAGAACTACGTAGGATTGTTAAGGTGACTGCGGAACCCTAGTGCTCAAATTTATTTTCAAAACTATTTTCTTTTGTTTTATCTATTTTCCTAATTTATTTAATTGTTTTTAATTAAATTCGTTTTTAATATTTTAGATTATAAAATCACCTTTTTCCAAACTTTTGTTTTCAAATAATTAATTAATATTTGGTATATACATAAATTATTCATTCAATCCCTATGGAGATCGACCTTACTTGAGTTGCTATACTAAGATAACCTTGTACTCTTACAAGTATTTTTAAGTGCTTTTATCCTTACTTTTGCAGTTGGTACAAATCCCTATCACATACCATAGATGAAATCAAACCATTCATAGTTCACATTCTCCTACATTACTAGTACATTATAACAGAAAAGCATAGAATTCCATAATTACTCAATGGCAATCGACGAGCATCACTAGGTTCTATAATACGTGAGTCAACCATTTCATAACCAGTGTGTTTGTCCCCCCTTCACGTTTATCGCATTGTTTTCTAGCTATTCCCGTAACCATAACAACAAGTCAAATCAATGAATCAAAGATGCGAAATATTAACGTTTAGCTAAGTTAATCAACCAATCAAGTTATATAGCACTTCATTAAATTTAATAAAGCTAACCTCCAACAAGTTTGTTGTACTTTCTTTGCTAGAATCCAAATCAATAGCATTGTAGCTCTAAATTACAAACACAAATGTCTACCGAGCACATCCACTCTATACAACCTTAGGTAGGCAATGATCACCATCGCAACCAAGCATGACCACTCCTAAAATGCTTATAGTCCCCGTTGCGGATATACCAAGCAGAACCATAGCATAATCTAATCGTACAGGTAATGATCACTCATCGCGGATATTCCAAACATGATCACTCCTAAAACACGTATGGTCTCCTATCGCGGATATACCAAGCTTGATCACTCCTAGAATGTGTATGGTCCCCCATTGTGGATAAACCAAGCAGAACCATAAGCACAATCTAATAACATAAGCAGTGATCACCTATCACAGATATACCAAGCAAGACCGTATCCTGTAGCTCTAGGTAGTGATCACCAATCGCTAATATACCAATCATGATCACCCCTAGGATGCGTATGGTCCACCAGTGTGAATATACCAAGCAGAACCATAGGCATAGTCTAATCGTGTAGGCAGTGATCACCCTTCGCAGATATACCAAGCATGATCACCCCTGAAATACGTATGGTCCCTTATCACGAATATACCAAGCAGAACCATCCATGTACCACTGCTACATGGTGCAATCATATCATTACACAACAAGCACTAAATTAGTATGAATCATAATTACTAGCACACACCAGCGATCCCACAAGACAAACGACCATTGAATCACATAATACACATTCTATAACATATGTCAATTCATCATGAATCACAATTTTAAATGTACATCCTATCGATTCCACTTAACTAACCAATCTTTAATCACCCAGACAAACGAGTTCTATGGAATAATTCTAACGAGGTTCCAACTCATATTTTCATAAAATAGATAGATGGTAGAGTTTAAAAGTAATATTTTAATATAAAACACATTTGTAGAACCATCCCATATCCACTAAATATACTAGCATGGGAATTGTTAGGGTAATCACCGATACCGCATATATTAAGTCTATCATAGTGCACAATCAAAACATCCCATATAGAAGGAATTTACTAACCATGATTTGAACATTTTCATTACCAACTGTCGTTTCAGTAAAATGTGAAGTTCAATAATATACTTTTGCTTCATAAGCCAAAATAGACTGGCAGAACATTTACTAATCTAGGGTTATTACATAAAGAATAAAACTATTACAAGTTAAAGGTGTCCCGCACACCAATCACATCAACAGATTTACCATCAATGAGGGCTTAAGATTTTGGTATAAGATTTGTCAAAAACCATAACCGAATGAAGAAGATGTGAAGATTTGAAGTTGGGGAGCCAAATGGTGGAGAGAAAAAAATCCAGAACAGCGGCAAAGCTGCTGGCTTTACACGCAGGGAAGAAGAAAAAGGAAGCCTATTGGCATCCAGAAAGTTCCATTCGAACTTACCAGAAAGCCTTTTTATTCTGAAAATTCATAATTTGCTCGTTCGAATTTCAAATTCCAATTCGTTTGTGCTCACGCGTTCATAATAATACGTACTATCTAAATATACTAAGAAAGTAAAAAAAATATTAAAGGATCAAATACATTCATGTAAAATCCCCCCCCCCAAAAAATATACGTTGCAAATATAAACGCATCGAAACTAAGGATACAAAATATGTAATTTTAAACAGTGAAATCCGGGTATGGGATTTCACAAGTGTACCATTGTCACCCTGTTCTGGGACAATAAACGAAGTCTAAGTGACTCCTTTGGTATGACCATGCTTGTTCCACAGGACACGAGATCAAATTCAGATATGGAATCAATCAAATTCTTCATATGTGCGCCGCAAACAATCAGAACTCCTAAAAGGGTGCAATATCTACTTCTAGATATCATCTAGGATTCTCCCAATTTAGAACGAGGATTCTATTCTCAAAAGGTCTCTCTCCAAACAGTACAAATAGACTTATCTAGGGTTTGTCTCTGGTAACGCAATATGTGAGACCCTGAAATTTTAGAAGTGTTTTTATGAACTTTGGAGTGCCTTCGAATTTTACAATTTCTAGTTTCTTTTTAATGGGTGATAATTTTACTTGAGTTCAAATATTATTTTGAGGTAAAAAGATAAAAATGGACGAGATTACGAGCTCGTGGCATCGTTTAAATTAATTTTCGGAGCTCGAACGAACTTACAATGAAACTTTAAATCTGACGGATTGGAGAACACCATGTGGCAATCAAAAAATGACTGACTTTGACGCATGGCAGCAAACAATGGTTGGTTTCTACACGTGGCAGCAGCCAACAATTCCAGCAAAAGAGATGTTGGTCATCATCTAAATTCACCATGTTATTGCATGGTAAGTTGGGATCGAACCCAAAGAAAAAGAATAGAAAAATGGAAGAAAGATCAAATTTTCCTTCTTAGTTTAACTCTTGGCGAGTTGCCATCGGACCTTAACTAAAACGAACCGATGCATTTGCACCTATTTATATGAGAAGAAAGTCGGTTTCTTCTTCTTCTTCGTACAACCTGAAACACAAGGCAAATAAGCAAAGTTTCCATTAATCTTTCAAAATTTGTAACTTTCAATCTGGGATTCCAATTGAGGAACAGTTTTCGCCTATATGTTCAATGAATCGAACTCAATGTTCTAAGGTAAATTTTAGGATTATTATTTAAATTTGAATAATTCGTTCATATTGGATTTATGACTAATTAGGCTTAAATCTTTGATTTCAAGCTTGTTCTTGCACGATTTGAGGGCTTTGAAACCTGTTTGATGACTGGAGAACAATTTCTGAGACATAAAGGTAAAGATTTACACATGATCAAATTGTTGGGATTTTGTACAAGTTTCATATGGATGAGATATAGAGAAATTTGATGTTTGACTCGAAATTCATCAAATTTGGTCTTTAAAGGACGTTTATATGGAAAAAGTGAGTTGTACTATTGATGGATTGCGTTTTGGCTTAAAATATATGTTCAATTTCTGGGAAACAGACCTCAAAGCCGTTGGTTTCATACCAGGGATTGAACTGTAAAAACAGTTTCAATTTTGGGGTAATTTTGTAAATTACCGAAAGTTCAGGGGCCAAAGTGCAATTAAAGTTTGGGGAACTATTTGAAATAATAAAAAGTTTAAATACAGAATTTTTATTCTGGTTAAGTGAAGGTCCATATTGGATATAGTTGTTGCTATGGGAATAAAGTTTAGTCATTATATGTGGACATGTAGTGACATATTGTAATTGTTCAACTAGGGATTCCAATTACTCGCGATGCTTGCATTTAATCGAGGTTTGGGGAGGAATATTGTTTGCTTGGCTTGGAGGCCAGGAAAGGGAATCCTCACTTACCCTAGTCATGGAATTTTATGAATGTATGTATATGTAAACATACAAATGCCTATGAAAGCTGCATATATTTTGTTGTGTTAGAATCATGAGGATTTTGTTTTATATCATGCTATGCATCTTGTTTTATGCTACAAATTAAAGTGATGACTTGAGACTGAAGGGGGCATAGCAACCGCCTTGGGTTTCGATCCCCTAAATCTCCGGAGGGGCTACCTTTCTAGGAGAGGTATTAGGATATCTAAGGGTAGAGCATTAAAGGACTCTCTCGCTACACCTTACCATAAGTATATTCATTCGGAGTTGGTCCAGATAAGGGGGTAGTTGATCATTGGACCGGTCATCAGGCATGTAGGGATTTATTGGGATCCTTGTTTTATTTTTAAAAGGAAATTGTGTGAGCATACAATCTATTTTCAAAACTAAACAAATCTTTTGTTGTGCATCATTTTCCTACAGTATATATAGTGTCATATATTATTTTCAAACCTAGCTAGGGCAGATTCCCTGAGGGGGGGAGACCTTTGTGATGCTCACCCCCTACTTTATTACAGGATCGGTGCATCTACAATAGATGTTATGGACTAAAGTCGGGACTAGCGTTGTTTGTTACTTGTCAACTTCTTGGTTGTTCATTGACTCTTTCTAAGTATTTTTATTTGTACATATACTTGATTGCCTCACTGTTTTGAAGGGATTTTTGTAGCCAAACTCAGCGTTTTACATTTTCAAATCGTACTAAGGAGTTGGTTTAGTATGATAATTACCTTAAACTCTTTGGTCTTGTTGTAAAATTTTTATCCAAATTCAGTTGCCCTTTTATTCTTCGCTTTACCAAAATGATTTCCGCTTCTGTACCGCTTAAAAATAAATTATTTTATTCCCCTCAAATAGCCTTATGTTCTATTAGGAATGTAATGCTATAGTGTTGAATTTTAACAATATAGTATTGCATTACTAGTAGTGCGTGACACTGTTATGTGCCCCTTTTTGGGGCGTGACACAATCTCTGCACTATAATTCTCTTGCCTAATACTTGAGTCTAAAACTGCTTACTAACTTGACCGTTAGACCCTGTCCTGGCCTTTGTTCTCTGTTTTGTAGGTTATTCGGATTAATGCCTCTACCATTCGCAACAGTGCTTAAATTTGGTTCCAACAAAGTAGACGTAATGCATATTATGCTGGCTATTAATGCAAGTGCTAATAATATCAGCCAACGCAGCCATATTATCAGAAGGGTGCCTTCACAGGAGAAACGCAGCTTGAATTCCTGCATAAATATCTGCTCAAGACCCTCACCATAATTCCATAAAAAACTATTACCATCTTTGATTTTTCTAATTTCATTTCTCTTTTTACAAATAGTTGCTACAATTTGAAAGTAATTTGTATTTTTATCCCCCAATTGCAACCTTTTTAACCTTGGCTTTCTGCGCCCACATAATTTCCTCTTCCTTTAACACTTCACTTATCTCTAGTTTTAGCTTCCAAATCCATATTAATGTTTGTATCTTGACCCATCATAATTTTATCGTGTATATCACTTTTGTAGAATTATCAGAGAGACGGGCCGAGAGCCCACTTCCAACAACATCGATATTGTCCCTAACTTGGTAATTACCACCTGCACAATCTGTCAGGTGTGGATTTTTATTACAAAAAGCCTCGGGGTTGGATATAGCGGGGTAATTCTATTTAAATTGTTTTTCTCCTTTCCCTCTAGCTGATGTGGGATTGAACACGCCCCGCACATGAGACCCCATTTTTGTGGGTCACACGTGCCCCGCACATGAGACCCCATTTTTGTGGGTCACACGTGGAGATCCGCACATCGGCAACCACATGCAGTCAAGAGGACTCACGCTACACACGGGGTCAAGGGACCCACTCACGCAAGGTCAAGAGGAGATCCGCACATCGGCAACCATGTGGAGTCAAAGGGAATCACGCTACACACGGGGTATGGCTCGCATGTAAGATCCCATTTTTGTGGGTCACAAATGAAGATCCGCACATCGACAACTACGTGTAGTCAAGGGGACTCACGCTACACACGGGGTCAAGGGACACACTCAAGCAAGGTCAAGGGGATCCACCCATGATGTGGTAGTACGGGCCCGGTCCTTGGCTTTGATACCATGTAGAATTATGGGAGAGATAGGCCGATGACCCACTTCCAACAACACCGATATTGTCTCCAACTTAGTAATTGCTATCTACACAATCTGTCAGGTGTGAGGTTTTATCACAAAATGTCTTGGTGTTGGTTTAAGTGGGGTAATTCTATTTAAACTGCTTTTCTCCTTTCCCTCTAGCCGATGTGGGATTCAACAACTTTGGGCATTTAAAAGCTTATTCTTGTGATCTTTGATATCACCAAATGTCTCCTTATTCCAGTTTTTAACAAAGAACTTACGGGACCCAGCACAATCCCTAAATTTGTCAATGGTCTGAAGCAATCAACACTGTGCCATGGTTTCTTAACAAAATCCTTAGAGTTAGGGTGATGCAACCACTTCAAACGCAAAAGGTATAATTAGCATTACTCACCGTTATCAAAATATTTATTAGTAGTATGGGACTATGATCAAAGCTACAAATTGGGACGTTATGCAAGCTATAATCATGAAATTCAGTTAGCCACTGAGGATTAGCTATACCTCTGTCAAGTTTTTCATAGACTAGTGTTATCGGTGTGACCATTACACCAAGTACAAGGCACATCGGTTGCATTTAGGGATGAAGATTTCCATTGTTCATGAAAGTAATAAACTTATTCATGTAACTGTACTTTGACAACCACCAAGCTTTTCTAAAGGGTAAAAAATTTGGTTAAAATCCCCAATTAGACACCAAGGTTGATTAAAAGGATTGAGTTAAAATTTCCTCCCCAAGACAATCCTGTAAATGTTTTTTAGGAAGGCATGAACAAAAGTAACGAACTGCAGACGGTCATTGCACAAATCCTTCACAACACAGTGAATAAAACGGGAAATGGATTTCCAAACGAAACATCAACACTGGTAGAATTCGAAAACAAGCAAATTCCACCCAATGAGATCGTAGCAAAAAACCGGATTAAAGAACCTCCCATAGAAGTATTTTTAGACCTTATCTAAAGACATCTTCATTTCAAACAAGCAAAAAAGGTCCAGTTTAATTGAAGTACACAAAACTAAAATACAGTTAAAATCAGGTCTCCCTAGACCCCTACAGTTCCAAGTGTTGCACTTCATCTGTCAATTTCATCAAGAGGACTCTTGTGACTCCCTTCTGCTTCAGCAACCTCCTCTCGGATACGCTTCCTCAGACTTTAGACTCCCCACTTTAGGCCTAGGCGCCGCCATAATGGATGCGACGTCATCCTCAGCAGCAGATCCACATTCCTTAATACTCTTACTTCCTTTCATACCTACTACATCCCCATGCTCTCTGTTAGCACTCATTCCAGTCTTCCTCCAATTTTCGTCTCGAGTTTTAAACATATTTTAATATTTTTTGAACATATGATTGCATAAAAGTTATATGAAACTTTGTTTATCCAAGTTTAACTATGTAGTTGTTTGCCCAAGTTTAATTTGACGTCTCCTCCTTTTGGCTAAAGCCAACTAAAAACCATTTCTTTGCGTGTGGCCTTCTGTCAGCTAAAGTTGGTAGGAACAAATTAACTAAAAAAAAAAAACTAAACTAAAAATTCTTGCCTTAACTTAACACTAAGTTGGGTACAGTGGGGCCTATTGATTGCCCTTCAATTTTTGGGCCAGTGGAGCAATGTTTTTGAGTTTTAGGCTATTTGTACCCTTGTCATCCACCGTTGGAAGTTCAAAAATTGGGGGTGCATGGGAGGCTGCGTTGGGGTGTTTGTGGATGATGTGTTCATGTTTGACGGCATTTTGGAAGAAATGTAGTGAACTGAGAAAATGTTTAATTTTTTAATTTTGACGGCACTTAGATAGAAATTGGGGTAAACTTAATTGCGAAATTGTGCTTAAATAGAAGTCATAGTTGTAATAAGGATACAGTTATGTGATTGTATTTCTAATGAAAAAATTAGCTTAATTAATTAAAATTCGTGTGAATATGTGAATTTTTCTTTCTTAGTTAATTAAAATCGTGTGATGTTACATGCTGACTATACAGATATCATGCTCATCTTCTCATCAATTTAATGTAAAGCTAAAAGACAAAATTCGAATGATTATTTTTAATTAATTAAAAAAATTAACAATAGTAAAATTTGAACATATGATCCTCCAAAAAACTCGAAAGTGACTGGGTCACCCATGTTTTCTATAGCTAAATATGTTGTGGTTGTAGAACTCCAAGTTTATTTAGTACTGTTGAATTTTGGCGTCTTATGTGGTAATATGTTTAATAATTGGACCTCGATCTACCAGGCCTTAACGACTTAAGAGTTTTATTTAGCTTGTCTCTCAAACTGGTGGTGTTCTTTTCCTATGTATATATACATGTGAAGAATTCTTGTGGAACAAAACTGCCGAAATGTCCCAGGTGCATGAAAGTGAAAGTCCTGAAGATAAGGTGGTCGAAATTTTGTCCAGATTGCCACCCAAGTCTCTGATGCGATTCAAATGCATACGCAAGTCTTGGTGCACTCTCATCAATAGTCCAAGTTTTGTGGCCAAACACCTCAACAATTCCGTGGACAACAAACGCTCATCCAACACTTGTATCCTTCTCAACCGTTCTCAGATGCCCGTTTTCCCAGACAACAGTTGGAAATATGAAGTTTTTTGGTCCATGATTAGCCTTTCCATTGATAGTGATGAGCACAACCTTCATTATGATGTTGAGGACCTAAATATACCGTTTCCAATGGAAGACCATCATCCTGTAGTGATTCACGGTCATTGCAATGGGATTGTCTGTGTAATAACAGGGAAACATGTTGTTTTATGCAATCCTGCAATTGGGGAATTCAGGCAACTTCCCGATTGCCTCCTTCTACCCCTTCCCAACATAAAATTCCAATTGGAGACGAGCTTTGGAGGATTGGGATTCGGCTATGATTGCAAAGCTAAAGAATACAAGGTTGTGCGAATTACAGAAAATTGTGAGTATTCAGATGCTGAACGAACATATTACCATCGTATTGATCTTCCTCATACGGCTCAGGTATACACCACGACTGCTAACTCTTGGAAGGAGATCAAGATTGATATATCAAGTAAAAGCTATCTTGATTCTTGTCCAGTGTACTTGAAGGGATTTTGTTATTGGATTGCAAATGATGGCGAGGAATTCATACTTTCATTTGATTTAGGTGATGAGATATTTCATAGAATACAAATGCCTCTTGGGAGAGAATCCAGTTTGCAGTTTTGTAATCTTTTTCTGTATAATGAATCCCTTGCTTGTTTTTGCTCTCTTTACGGTCCAAGTGACAATTCTAGATTATTTGAAATATTTGAAATATGGGTAATGGATGACTATCACGGAGTGAAGAGTTCATGGACAAAACTCCTAGCCATTGGACCCTTTAAACACAATGAGAATCCATTGACATTTTGGAAAAGTGACGAGTTTCTTATGGCTACCTCAGATAGAAGAGCCACCTCTTATAATTCGAGTACCGGAAACCTCAAGTATCTTCATATTCCTCCTATTATGAATGAGGTTATAGATTTACAAGCTCTTATTTATGTGGAAAGTATTGTTCCAGTCAACTGAGTTGAGGGCAAAATTTCATTTTCTCCTATTTAATTTGTATAGGCTTGAGTTTGCATCTTCTAATTTTTCTTTGGGGCCTTTGTACTCTGTTTGCTTATCATGGACTGCCTTTCGTTTTTTGGCTTTCCATATTTTTAATGTTTTTTTATTTGGAAGTGTATGATAACTATTTTTAGAGTTAATTAATCCTAGCAATTCCCTTATGTTTTTATGTTTTTTTTATTCGGAAATTCCACTCTTAGAAATTACCTAATAACTTTGTAGGTAAATTACATAATACTACCTTAATTATAGATTGAATCACAATCTTATACCTTATGTTTTAAAAATTACAAAGTCATACCTCATCTTACGAATTTGTTGCAATGTCAGACATCCGTCAAACTTTTTGTTAAGTGCTAACGTGGCTTGAGATGGGTCCATCCTTAACCCAACTAGATTAAAAATTAAAAATAAAAGAGTAAATTTCATTTTACCACCTTAACTTTATGTCAAATAACAAACTCATACCTCATCTTTTAAACATTGCAATATCATATCTCATCTTAGATATTCATTGCAATGTCACACTTTAGTTAAATTTTCTGTTAATTTATCTGTTAAATAATAACGTGACAATTGTAAAGCTCACATTTTTGTTAGGGCAAAAGACTGTTTACTACCCTCATGTTTCGTGATTTTCAACATTTAGTACATCAATTTTTTTCATCCTAGAGTCATACCTAAAGTGTAAATTTTGGGACAGTCTCATACATCCGTTAGTTAAACTGTTAATTCTCCCGTTAAGTGATGACGTGGCACCCATGTGGACAATGACTGGCGCCATGTGTCATTAAAAATATTAAAATAATTAATTTTTAAAAAAAATAAAAAAAACCTTCTTCTTCTTCCTAGATTCGTTTTTTTTTTTCCTTCTTCTTCCTCTTCTTCTTCTCCTTCTTCTTCCCAGAAGGGCGTTGCTGAGCGAGGTCAGCGAGCAGGTGTAGGTCCTTAACTCCACCTTATCTTGAAGCGAACCCTATCGAGCTTCTGCTAAGCACACCACGCATGTCCTCGAGCTCGCCAAGAACGGTTGGTTGAAACGAAATCCCTAAATCACCCTCTGATCTCGCCTCAATTTTCTTTATTTTTTCCCCTCATTTCTTATCAGTTGTGAAGCTTTCGATGTTCTTGAATTGTTCGGAATTAACGAAATCCCTAAACCAAGGGCCGAACCCCCTATTTATGCTGCTCACGATGGCTATGTTCTTTTCCAAGTGGGCCTTATCGATTTTTCTGCGCCCTCGGCTTGCAGTCGTGATGGCGGCACGGTGCACATGTCGGATCTGCAGGCATCGATGCACATGTCGGGTTGTACGAGGCAGGAGTTACTGAGAAAGCAGAGAGGGAGGGCTTGGAGGAGAGAGAGAGAGGGCGGGGTTTCAGAAAAATGGGGAGCGGATTTGGTTCAATTCTTCAAAACCTCTCTTTCTCTCTGCACCTTGCTACTCAGCCATGGCGTTCCTGTTCTTGGAAGCTGTTATCGGTACTTCTCTAATGGCTTCTCTAATTTTTGTTTTTTCTGAGACTGGGAACTGATTTAATTTAGTCTTGCGCATCGTGTTTAATCTTTTTGTTTCAGTTTTGATTTTAATTAAATGTTAGGGCTTTTTTGAAGTTGAAGTTTGTATCTTTGTTCTCTAATGGCTAATATTGTGATGAGCTCGAACTGGGCTTTCTTTGTGGGTGTTTGGAGCTTCTGGTTCTTCGCCGGTGAAAGACGAAGGAGCTTGATCGAAGACGGAAGTGAAGAAGAAAAGGAGCGAAAGAGACGGAGGTGGAGGCGGAGAGAAGAGAGAAAGAAGTGGATCTTGGAGGAATGGGAGAGAATCTTGAGAGGAAGGGTAGGGTTTCTGGAAGATCTGGGAGTTGGATTCCAGGCGGGGGAAGAAGCCTGGGATTGGATTGGCGAAGACTGAATGGGTTTTTTTTTTTTTTTATATATATATATATTTTTTATTTAATTAATTATTTTAATATTTTAACTTTAAAAAAAATTAATATTCCACGTGGACCTTTAATGACACGTGGCGCCCAGTCATTGTCCACATAGGCGCCACATCATCATTTAACAGCAAACTTAACAGTTTGACTAACGGATGTATAAGACTGTCCCAAAATTAACACTTTAGGTATGACTTTGGGACGAAAAAAATTTGATGTACTAAATGTTGAAAACCACGAAACATGAGGGTAGTAAACAGTCTTTTGCCCTTTTTGTTAATATAGATGTCAAGTTTAAGCCACATGGACAAAAACTAATTAAAAATTGTTATTATTTATAAATATTTGAAAATAATAAAAAGTATTATAAAATTTAAAAAAAAAAAAATATATATATATATATATATATATTTACAAATTGGGCCCTAAATTAATGAAATTCACTCTATAGCCTCCTTCTCTTCTATCCTCAATCTACTTCCGACGACAACAGCCGATGGCATCCATTGCCATAGTTGCAGACCTCTACACCAGATAGTCGTATAATGACACGTGGCGTCCAGTCATTGTCCACATAGGCGCCACATCATCATTTAACAGCAAACTTAACAGTTTGACTAACAGATGTATAAGACTGTCCCAAAATTAACACTTTAGGTATGACTTTGGGACGAAAAAAATTTGATGTACTAAATGTTGAAAACCACGAAACATGAGGGTAGTAAACAGTCTTTTGCCCTTTTTGTTAATATAGATGTCAAGTTTAAGCCACATGGACAAAAACTAATTAAAAATTGTTATTATTTATAAATATTTGAAAATAATAAAAAGTATTATAAAATTAAAAAAAAAATATATATATATATATATATATATATATATTTACAATTTGGGCCCTAAATTAATGAAATTCACTCTATAGCCTCCTTCTCTTCTATCCTCAATCTACTTCCGACGACAACAGCCGATGGCATCCATTGCCATAGTTGCAGACCTCTACACCAGATAGTCGTATGATCCATATTTGAGAGATGACCCGATAGCCGCACGATCCGATGTGGAGAGAGAACTAAGAGAAGACCCTATCGCCAACGACGATGCAAGCGACGAGCTGGCAACCCGCCGTGCTTCCCTTCACCGTGGTGGACGAGGAGTCACCCGCTCCAGACGATCTGCCTACTGCGATCAGTGCCGAGTCGTTGGTGAATCCACTCACCCACTCTCACTTCCTCCTCTGCCACCAAACCTCGCCGTTCTCCACCTCCTTTCTCATCACCAAAACCCCAAAAATTGAGGAGTAATGTAATTGCGGTGTGGATGATTCGATGGGGGGGGGGGGTGTTTTGGCTGGATGATTCTCGTGGATTGCGCAACGAAGGGTCGAGAGGGTTGGGGTTGGTTGGGGAAGATGGGTGCTGGGAAGGTCTGCAACTTTTTCTTTTAAAATGATTAAACTTTTTTATATTTTAAATAGATTTTCTTGTTTTTGGCATTATTAGATTATTAAACTTTATTGAAATTATTTTTTTGGCACGTGGCACAAATTTGATGATATTTCATTAATTTGTTGTCAGGTCAGTATTTAAAAATAAATTGACGGAATTTTTAACGACGATATGACATTGCAATGTATTTGTAAATTCGAAGCACGATATTGTAATGTTTAAAATATAAGATACAAAATTATGATGTGACCTATAAATAAGGTGATTTTTTGTAATTTACTCAAAATAAAACTATTTAATTATTTTTATAAAAAATGGTGGGACCCATCCTTACAAACTATCAATCTCACTTTCTTCCCTAGCTGGCCATTCCATCCACCTTAACCTTCTGCCTTCTTCTTCCCCTTCTCTGCCTCCCGTAAGTCTCTTTTTTCTCCCTTTTCTTCCTTTTATGTTGTCTTCCTCATGAACGAGATGCAAGCACAATGAACTAGAGCTTCTTTCCTTTTTCTTTTAACTTTTCTAGTTTTCTAGAAAATAGGAGAACTTGGTTCCGGTGAACCAGAGATCAGATATGTGGTGGCTATGGTGGGTTATGGTGCTATTTTTATCACTCCAAATTCTAGAGGTAAATACCCACTGGGTTCTAATTCCAATGCCTTCAGAACTTGAATTGCAAAATATAAGAAATTCCAATTGAAGCTATTCTAAGAAAATTAGAAAGGAAAATTAAAGATTTCAAATAAATTATTCATGAAATTTCCAAAAATGATAGGATGGAGGAAACCCATATTTGAAAACGATATAAGATTTGGAGCACTTAGGGTGGTTGTCTGAGAATATGGGGGTCTGGGTGGGGGAAGGGTTGGTTGGGCTATTGGAGGTTGCAGGTGGTTTAGGATGGGTGAGTTGGGGCTGTGGAAAATTGGAAAGTCCTTCTACAGGAAGAGAAATGAGAAACGAAGGGAGGAGTCGAAGGAGTGGCAGAAAAGGCTGAGGTGAAGGGAGCAGCCGAGGAAGGAGTGGGACTAGATGAGGGAGAAGACGATGAGATCGATGTGGTCGGTGGTATTAAGGGTAATACTGTCAATACACTATCAAGGGATAATACTTAGAGGTTAAGGAAAGTTGTTATTTGTTATGAGTTAGTTAGTCTAACACAGGTGTATATATACATTCAGATTGTAATCTTATTTGATTGAGTAAATGAAAATATATTCTTCAATATGGTATCACTCGCCCTCGTCTGACGACCTCTCTCTTCGATCCCAAATCTTCCCGCTTATCTGCTACTCCGATCTTGTTGATCTTTTCCGCTTCATCCTCTTCTCTGCATCTCTGATCATGGCTCCTGCCGTCTCTTCCTCTACGGCATCGGATTCTCCAATTCTTCCACCGTCAGAAGCTTCAAACCCTAATTCCTCGAATTCTACCTCAATTACCATACAGAACATTGGATCTATGGTTCCGATTAAGCTTACCACTACCAATTACTTGACATGGAGTGCTCTTTTTGCTCCAATTTTTCGTCGATACAATCTCACCGGTTTGATTGATGGTTCTTCGCCGGCGCCGCCTCAACTTCTTACCGACTCTTCCGGAAATCGCAATCTTAATCCGGCGTATGTTGCTTGGTTTGAGAATGATTAGAACATTCTCATCTGGCTTAATTCGACTCTCTCGGAATCCTTAATTCCTTATACTGTTGGAGTTTCCTCGGCTCGAGAACTATGGGCCAAATTGGAGTCTCGCCTTGCTGCTGCCTCGCATTCTCACATCCACGAACTTAGATCTCACCTTCGCAGTCTCACCAAAGGAGATCTCACAGCCGCTCAATATCTTCAACGCACTGAGGAGATTGCTGATGCTATTGCTAGTGCCGGTGCTCCAGTTGAAGATTCAAAGCTGATTTCTGTCATTCTCCATGGCTTACCTCCTGAATTTGACTCGTTTATGGATGCCATTCAGTTTCGTCTTGGTTCTTAGCAAAGAGATCCAATTGACCAATCGCAAGCAAAGTCCACCGGTGTCTTCCTTTCAGGCCTACAACACCTCCACTGGTCTTCTTCCTCTGCCTGTTTCTTCTATTTCTCACGGCTATGTTGCTCAGCAGTCGTTCTCTCCTCACAATCAAAACCGTGGACTGGATCGTAACTTTACTCGAGGCAACCACAATTCTCGTGGCAATTTCAGGCAGAACAACAATCCGCGATTCTCCACTTTCAATCGAGGCAACAATCAGCGTTCCAATCGAGGCCCTCGGTCCAATTTTTCATCTAACAGGAAACGTTCTTGTCAAATATGTCGTCAATTTGACCATGAGGCTTGTGACTGTCCTCATCGCATGGACCCTCACTATAATGGCAAGTCATCCCAAACTGCGTTGGTTGCCAACACCTCCAACTCCTCCTCTCCGTGGATTGTCGACTCTGGAGCCACTTCTCATATGACCAACAACTATGCCACTCTCCAGAATCCTGAAGTCTACACAGGGCCTGAACAAGTGTATATCGGTGATGGCAAAGGTTTGCCTATCACTCACACTGGCTCTTCTTCCATTACCACTTCACATAGTAATTTTGCACTAAAAAATGTTTTATTTGTGCCTGATCTGAAGCATAATCTCCTCTCTGCAAATCAATTTCTTATTGATAATCAATGCTTTATGCATCTTTATCCCTCTCACTTTACTGTGAAGGATCTTTCTTCGGGGAGGATGCGTTTTAAAAGTCCTGTTCAGCATGGCTTCTATCCATTTTATCCTTCATCTCACACTGGTGCCAAGCATACAGCTCTTACTGCTACTCCAAAAGCTTCCCGGACTCTGTGGCATGGACGGTTGGGCCATCTTTCATTCAGGATTTTAAATAAGCTCGCTTCTCAATCTTGTATCTCTGTGTTCCAACATAAGACCTCTTCTTTTTGCTCAGCCTGTGCATTAGGAAAGTGTTCTAGATTGCCATTTGTATCTACTACATGTACTACCATGAAACCTTTAGAACTCATTCATACCGATGTTTGGGGACCCTCTCCTATAACTTCTCAGGATGGTTTCCGGTACTATGTCATATTTGTATATGATTTTACTCGATACTGTTGGTTCTACCCTCTGAGATACAAATCTGATGTACTATCAGTCTTCATGCAATATAAATCTTTGGTTGAAAATACTCTGTGCACCAAAATTATTACTTTGAGATCTGATTCTGGTGGTGAATACATGAGTACTCTTTTCTCTACTTTCTTGGCACAACATGGCATCCAGCATCAGTTATCTTGTCCTCACACACCCGAGCAAAATGGGTGTGCTGAACAAAAACACAGGCATCTTGTGGAAACTGCTCGGACTCTTTTTGCAGCATCTAAAGTTCCTCACTTATATTGGGTTGATGTTTTTGCAGCTGCAATCTATCTCATTAACAGGTTACCTACTCTGTCTCAGCCCTCACCTTGGGAGTCTCTTTTCAAGACATTGCCTTGTTATGGTACCCTCAGAGTTTTTGGTTGCCTCTGCTTTCCATGGTTAAAGCCGTATACTTCTTCTAAGTTGGATGCTAAGAGCAAGCCCTGTGTTTTCTTGGGCTATAGTCTCAATCGTAAGGGGTACAAATGCCTTGATCCAGTTACGGGCCGCCTTTACATCTCCCGACATGTTCTCTTTGATGAAAGTAAGTTTCCATTTTCTGATCTTTCTTCTTCCTCTCCTTCTTCCCCATTACAACTTGCAACTCCATCCTCTGCTATTCCATCTTCCTTAACTTTTCCATCCCTTACTCTTTCCTCACCCTCATCTCCTTTCTCTGGCCCATCCTCCTCCCCTCCTCCCACTGCACCACCGCCATCCTCACCACCCTCTGGCCCCTCCTTCTCCCCTCCTCCTCCTGCACCACCACCGCCATCCCCTACACCCTCTTCCTCCATAAACACTCACCCTATGCAAACCCGCTCTAAGTCCGGCATTTACAAACCTAAAGCTTTTACTGCCACAAATCATCCTCTTCCCTCTCATTTGTCTCTGGATTATATTCCTACAACCTATCTCCAAGCATCTCACCACCCTCATTGGCGACAAGCAATGCAGGAGGAATTCAATGCTCTTCTTCATACTCAAACATGGTCCCTGGTTCCATATCATTCTTCATAGAACATAGTTGGCTGCAAATGGGTGTTTCGCATCAAACGAAAACCCGATGGCTCCATCGATCGCTACAAGGCTCGGTTGGTTACCAAGGGCTTTCACCAACAGGAAGGTCTCGATTACACTGAAACGTTTAGCCCTGTGGCTAAACCTGTGACAATTCGCCTCTTACTCACCCTTGCTGCTCAATTTGATTGGTTTCTGCACCAATTTTATGTCAGTAATGCATTCTTACATGGCACTCTTTCTGAATCTGTGTTTATGCAACAACCACCCGGCTTTGCAGACTCTACCAAGCCCTATCATGTGTGCCAGCTTCATAAATTGTTATATGGTCTGAACAAGCTCCCCGAGCTTGGTATGTGATGAGTATATTTTATATTATATATTTTACCCTAATCTTAGTATATTTTGGTTAATATTTTGGAAGAATTTTGATACTTTGAATTGTATTTTCAATATAGGACTTTCGACTTCCTCTGGAGCAAAATAGGACCAAATGGACGAATTTTGGAGTAATTCCAGTTGGAGGACGTTCGTGAGTCACTTAGCTTGATTGTATCAAAATTTGGGATTTTTCCACTAAGCGGTTATTTTCTGGCGATGAAATAAAGAAGCAGCGTGCAGTGTTGGAAAATGACGTTTTTGGGCTTAAATGACGTTTTTGGAGCCCAAGATGACCTCGGATGGGTTCGTGCCCTTCTGGAAAAGTGTTCAGAATATTCCAAACATTAAATTCAGCTATATTGGGCCAGTTTTGGAGCAGCTTATGGGCCAAAACGTGGCTGTTCAGATTTTAGACGAATTTTGCTATCTTTATTTAGGGTTTTTATTAATTTTAGTTTGCAAGGGTTTGTGTGGGGGGCTTAGCAAATATATTGCTTGGCCGTTTACAGTTTTAGGAGACGCTTTCTTTTATGCAATTTTGGAGACAGAGAGAACTGTTAGGGTTTTGAAGACTTTTTACTTGAAGGTGCTTTCAATCCTTTTCTTGAATATATTTTCTATGATTTCAATTATGAATATGCAGAACTAATTTCTATTGCTAGGGCGAAGCCTTGAGCCTTAGCATGAATATGTGATTTTTATTTAATTGCTTATGATTGATTGCATGCGTACTTTGAATTATTAATCACCGAGATAAAAACTATCTAATTGTTTTAATGCCTGATCACCATTAGGATCGTTAGAAAAGTAATTTGATGCAATTTTGGTCGGAAGGTTCCCTGAAATTGACGCTGGCTTCTTGTGATTAATAATTGTAATTTCTCTTAGGATGAATATCACGTCTTAAGGATTGCATGGTTTTTCAAAGGATTTTCATAAAGCATAATGAGTCTTTCATGTTCATATTTGATCCGAACGTCCGGACGGGTTGCATGTTAGATATACGTTCTATGTTGGAGGTTCCAAGTAGAATATGAATTAGGAAAATCTAACCTTCAAAGTGGCATGTGTAGATCATAAGTAATTGGTAAAAATTCATAGGATTGTTAGGTGATGGTGGATCCCTAGTGCTTTCTTAATTTTATTCTCACAAAACTGTTTTATTCTCTCTAGCTCTAATATTGCAGATTGTCTTAATATTAATAGTTAAATTCGTTTTTAATTTAAATAGGTTATAAAATCAATCATCTAAATTTCTACTTACAATCATTAATTGGAATCTGATTTGTTTCGAATTATTTAATAATCCCTGTGGAGAATGACCTTGCGAGATCCGTTTATACTACAATAACCTTGTGATTCTTGCAAGTAAAATAGGAGGTTTTTATCGCATTCACATGAGTAGCAAAAATCCTATCAGTATGATAAACTACATGCTGCTCTTACTTCTCTTGGCTTTGTTGGTTCTCAAAGTGACCACTCTCTGTTTGTCAAAAAGGACAAATCCTTGGTCTTTGTTCTTGTGTATGTGGACGATATTTTGGTTACTGGGCCCTCTTCTGTTGATTGTCAACATGTGATCACACAGCTCAGCAATTTGTTTCCTATTAAGGATCTTGGTCATTTACACTATTTTCTTGGTCTCGAGGTCAAGCGCTCTTCTACTGACATTTTCCTCTCCCAAACTAAATATATTCTGGATTTGCTACACAAAGCCAAAATGGTTGGTGCAAAACCCTGCAACACACCACTGAGCACTTCCAAGATTGATCATGCTTCTCCTCTCCTTGATAATGCTTTTGAGTACAGGTCCTTGGTGGGTGCTCTTCAATATCTAACTTGGACACGGCCGGATCTTAGTTTCGCTGTCAACCTTGTCTGCCAGTTCATGCACACTCCCAAAGTTTCTCACTTCCAAGCTGTCAAGCGTATCCTCCGGTATCTTAAGGGCACCATTGATCACGGTCTCTGGTTCTCGAAGTGCTCCTCTGTTCCATCTCTCAAGGCATTTTCCGATGCTGACTGGGCTGGTTGTGAGTTAGATAGGAGATCCACTGGTGGTTACTGCATTTTTCTGGGTAATTCTCTCATTAGTTGGAACGCTAAAAAGCAACCCACTGTTGCTCGTTCCTCTACCGAAGCAGAGTATCGCTCCCTTGCCAACACTGCTTCTGAGATCACTTGGATTTGTCAATTACTTGCTGACATTGGTTTTTGTCTGCCTTGTTCTCCTCAACTTTGGTGTGATAACGTATCTGCTATCTCCCTTGCCAAGAATCCTGTTTTTCATGCTCGGACCAAGCATGTCGCGCTTGATTATCATTACATCCGTGAAAAAGTAGTTGCCAAGCACATCTCCCTTCACTACATCTGCTCCCAAGACCAAGTGGCTGATATCTGTACAAAATCCTTAGCTGCAGCACGTTTTTTGTTTCTCAGGGACAAACTTCAACTTCGGGTCCCTCAGTTTCGTTTGAGGGGGGATATTAAGGGTAATACTGTCAATACACTATCAAGGGATAATACTTAGAGGTTAAGGAAAGTTGTTATTTGTTATGAGTTAGTTAGTCTAACACAGGTGTATATATACATTCAGATTGTAATCTTATTTGATTGAGTAAATGAAAATATATTCTTCAATAGGTGGATTGGGGAAGAAGGTGAGGTTGATGAGTTTGTAGGGGTGGGTCATACATTTTTTTATAAAAATATTTAAATAGTTTTATTTTTAATTTTTTTAATCCGATTGGGTTAGGAAGTGGGATCACCTCAAGCCACGTTAACACTTAAGAGAGAAATTGACAAAACAATTAATGGAGGTCTGATATTACAACAAATTCATAAGGTGAGATATGACATTATAATTATTAAAACATAGAGTAGGACATTGTGAGATAATTTTGTGTAATTTACACTAATTTTTTTTTACTCATTTAACATAATCATGTGAAACCTGCAAGCATAGGAGTGCAAACATTTATAAATAAAATCCGGGGTGCTAAAAACTTTAGGCAACAAAGAATATTTATAGCCCTTTAACCCCTAATCGTAGTTAATAAAATGCGGAATGATTATAATATGTGAAAATGCATCCATGTATTATTCGACAACTTAGCTAAAACTTTTAAAAATTCGGCCATTATTTTAATTTTAAGGTTAATCTCAATTAAAAAAAAAACAACACAACAACAAAAAAAAAAAAAACCCAACCCGTCTTCTACCTCGCACCAACCCCTTCCATTCCTTCTTCCCTCTGCAACCTGCACCCTCTCCCCCAATCTTCCTTCACCACCAAAACCAGTCTCCCCCAAACAAAATTTACACTACTCGTTTCAGTTGTTTAAATACATCAAATTACCGTTGAACCTATACCTCTTTGCTGGCGAAGTCTCATATCTACTTCTCCCTCTCCAACATTTCCCCCCAAATTCCAGACCCTAATTCTCATAAACCGTCGCAGAGACCTCCATTGCCTTCAATTCGCTCTGCTTCGCACTCTCCCGACGCTGATAGCGGTGTCAGTGTGAGGCTTTTGAAGTAATTTAGCTCCAATTTCAGTTCACCACTGCACGAATTAGGGTTTTTGGATGTTCGCCGCAGATGGTGAGGAGACGTGAAAGACTAGGTTTTATACGGAAGAATGCAGGTATCGTCGCAGAGCTCTGCGGCTCAGCCGGAAGCGATATTGCAATGGCTTCAGAAGGAGAAACTTAGGGAGGCTGCTAGTGTGGCAGAGACCAGGGAGGTCGCGCTGCAAGAGAGGGACTTGGCGGTAAAGGAGATGGAGAAATTGAGGAACATTGTGAAAAGACAGAGGAAGGATTTGAAGGCCAGAATGTTGAAGGTTTCGAGGGCAGAGGCCGAACGGAAAAGGATGCTTGATGAACTCTCTAAAAAAAGGTTTGAGCTTTTTTAAAAAAAAATTGTATACTCCAGTACATGATTTGGTTGGGGTGATGTGGTTGGAGGGGTGTTGTCGGGAGTTTTTGGGGTGGGTGGGAGTTTCTGAGGGTTGGGGTATCGGAAGTGCAGAGGTCTCGGGTTGAAGAAGACGCCCATTTTTTATTTTTTGTGATTTTGTATTTTTTAAATTATTTTTAATATCCACGTGGAACTCATATTGACACGTGGCACTTAGTTATTGTCCATATGTACACCACTTCATCATTTAACAGAACTTTTAACGGAAAACTTAACGGATGTATGAAACTGTCCCAAAATTAAGACTTGAGGTATGACTCTGGGATGAAAAAAACTTCATGTACCAAATGTTGAAAATCACGAAACTTCAGGGTAGTAAACTGAGATTGACCCTTAATTTTAATATTTCTTGATTAGTTATTTTAATTCTTTCAAAAATATGTTAAAAATATGTGTTAGATGAATTTTGTATGTCTTATTAAAAATGGAATCGGATCCCCTCCTGAGCATAGGGTGGGAACCTCCTGATCGGGCAATCTGGGACATTAAAATTTGATCCAACGGCTACAAATAGAGGGATCCTCTAAAAGTTATAATTATTGTAGCCGTTGGATCAAATTTCAATGGTCCAGATGATCCGGTCACGAGGATTCCCACCCTATGCTCAGGAGGGGATCCGATTCCATTAAAAATTGTGTGGCAATAACGCGTTAGGTACGTACCTATTTAAAACGTGTACTACATGTAGTTACCTGTTTAAAACATGTATTGTACCTTGGACTTTTAAAAAATGTTCAATTTAACAAATCATTAAAATATGTATGGAAAATGAAAGTATTTGTTAAAAAATAAATAAGTACGTGTATAATACACGAATTTATAACTATACCCGTCACCTCGCATCAATAAAACTACAAAAATTATAATAAGCTAGATTTTTTTAATAGTATAGGCAAAAAAATGACACGAATTTAATGATTTCATTAATTTAAAATCATGAAGATAGGAATTTGCAAGAGAAGAAATGACTTCTACCGTCACAATGAAGCTGCAGCAGTTACTGTTGGTGTTTTCGGGAGTTTGGATGTTGTGCTCCTCAACCCGTCCAAAAGATAGACCGTGTGGTTGATCACCACGCTTTCGGTTTTTTATTAGAGAGGAAATGACTGGAACATTGATTTTCATTGGTCAAGTGATCAATCCGCTGGAACGATGATTTGATCAAAAACCTCTTGTTTTCGTTCCTTCAATCATTGCATTCTATTTGATCAATAGCTTCAACTACTCCTTGTGTTTTGTTTTGAATTTGCATTACAAATAATGTGATTTTTGAAGAAAGTTGAGGCTCTAGCATAAAACTAATTAGCAATATGAGGAGTAACTCATCTTTTTAAAAGCATTTGCAAGATTTATTTTTTCACTGATGTGGGACACGTTGTATATCCACACACGTCCACTCACATGTGGCGAATTTTCAGGCTAAACATATGGATAACACGAATTGGGTGATGTGAAGCACGTGTGGACTTGTTCCATGCGCTTAACCCAATCATTTATAAACTCCTTGCCACACCCCCTTTAGCCGTACCTTCCTAGTGTTCGCGACATGGACTTGTTCCTTGTGCCTAGTCCAATCACTTTCCCACTTTGGGTGACTTGGACTCCTTTTTAATTAAACAAATTTAACGCCTATTTAACTAAAATCACGACCATTAAACACAAATAATTAATTCAATATAATTAACAATTAATTATATTTAATCATCATCCATATAACGTTACTACGACTTAACATATGCGTTACCACTTAGATTCAAGCTAAAGCCAGCAGTGAAATTAATCAATGAATTAATATAATTCCACAAACCATGAATGGTACCTAGCATCATGTCATGGCTCCTTAGATTAGTAGAAATATACCATAACTAATCATGATACTCTTTTGAACCTTGATTGTAGTTACAATGCAGTTTGGTTGTTCTATCATCTATATCCAGATCAAAATTTATGTGATATGTCAAATCACATACATTTATCGATGATCGCCATGATGCATCTCATGTGACTTTGGGGGATATCTCCTTCTATTGAACAATTACCCAAAATGTGATAGTATCGCACATTCATGTACCTTCATACATGTACATGTGAACTTGAATATCACATTATCTGGCTCTGTGATCTCATTGAAGGTTATAAGGAGAAATCAAGGTTCATATCTACAAATATACGACACCTATGATGCCTTAGCTCTAAGAACTATTTGCAAACTACAACTAGAAGCTTTGCAACATTTGACAAGCGATAAGCATCTATACGTTTAAGCTTCTTGGGCGGTCAGTGTTGATTAGACTTGTTTTTATAGATAAGCACCTGTATATCTATCACGTTTCCAACAAGCGTAGCATGAGACCATGCTAACCTTAATGTGGTATAAACCGACCTTTCCGGATAGTCAATGTCTAGTTGACTTTCCAAATGGCTAGGAACTTTGTTTGATGACTTAGTTACTATGGAATACAAGTCTCCTTTTGTCATCACGTTGAGCCTAGTCTTGGTCTCCAACCTCTGGTCTGTATCCTTTAATGCAGAGGTTCCGTTCGTCATGGTTTTGAAATTCCCTAGCATTGTATCATTTCCCTAGGGACTAATCAAGGAACATTTCTAACAAAATTTCAATGACTAGGAGCATACAAGAATTCAACGTAACAAAAAATTTCGAAGACCAAATGCGAGAGCCTTCTTCGAGGGTAACAAATTAGGCTCTCAATGAAAACACCACTTTATGGTAGTAAAAATTCACCGTCTTTAGTCTATCAACATCTTTGATCAAGGCCAAAGTCACACGCTCCCACAAGGTGGGAGCGGGGGGTTTGGCCAATGGATCTTCGATACCTAAGTCAGTAACTCTGAAAAGAGTAAAAGTTTAGGGTTTGTGTGTGTAGCGAAAGCTTACCAGTAAATGGTGGAGATGGGATATTTATAAGGGAGTGACCGGCGATGGTAGGGTTCTGCTTTACACCTGACAACATTTGATTGGCTAAGATGAGTCATTTGTAAGCTGATGAAATTACTTTTATAAAGCCTACATTAATATTTCCCTGTGGAAGGGGCACAACCCTTGAGGTACGTTATGTCTTAGCTAGTTTCTGATTGTTTGTATCATACTTGACCAATCCTGAAACTACCAAGTACCGATCAACTTTATACCCTTAAGGACCCACTGAGGGGTTTACACTAAGCCAACATTGCCGAAGCATAAGAGTTTCCCTCCACCCAGGAGGCCAATCACAATACAACCCATGTCAACATTAGACTAAAACTCCTAGCCACATCGACAGTGGTTGAAAGCCAAAGACTCTCATCAACTATAAAATAAGATCATTCTCCTACAATAAGAACAAATGTCATTACTGTACTTAAACTCATCATTAGAACCTATTAATGATCATTATGCTTGAACCTATGTATTGTGTAAAAAATTCACTATTAATGAGAACCCATCTGCTCATTGGACATTCCCAAACTTAGGGTGAACCACGTACATCTTGTGTTTGCTTCCCTATCTTTATCTCTTCACATATCATCCTTACTAGGTGATTGGAGAAGTCGTGCAAAGGTCACAAACTTGACACTTTACATTGTTCCAAAGTCTCACTTATTCCTACTTTCACCAACTTTGTCAAGTTGGTTTCCATTGTTCGTACACTCCCCTTTGATCATACATCCCTCTTCAACATAGGAAACGAAGGAAGTCATAACACGTAGAACAACACCTCCTCATACCTAGTGTGAGGCAACGAATGAGGGAAAGGAAGAAGGTTACTCTTCATGATAAAATCAAAGAGTTAAAAGCTCGAAACAACACAATAGCGATCAGGAGTGAGATCCTCTAAGAACAATACGAGAAGCTCTTTGAGATGCTCTATGAGGCTAGACAATCTCTATTTTATGAGCCCATCACCCTCGTGAATGTGGATCACCCTTTGGGTACCCTACAACACGTAGACTTACATGTCTTTAGTATGAGAGTTTTTAATGAGAAGCGACATTCTCACCCAGATATTGATCAACATGAGACTTCTTTCAACCCAGCTACTACACACCGAAGCATGAGATGTGGAAGTAGACATCTCTTTGTAAAAGGAATTAAAGGATTTAAAACTGTTTATCGCAATTGTCAAGACTTCTTAATGCAACATCAAGAAAAACCTATCCATATAGGCTCAAGAATCAATGACCCAAAGATCATCAAAGGACTTTGTCCCCTATCATAACCTAGGCTAGCCTCTAATTTAGGAAAGGAGTGGCATGCCTTTGGAAAACAAGAGGGCTTATGAGACTCGGGGGACTTTTAACAGGCACATCCTAACATACAGTACGTTAAATCTAAGGAAAGGCAACATTCCTTGACCAAGCTTTCCTACTTTCGTAAGACAACTTACAAAAGAGGGTTCCAATGGTGCTTGACTCTACTTAGGACCCCATTATCCTACAAATTCTCAAGGAAGTGAACAAGCTGAAGACTGAGAGACAGGCCAAGAACATGACTGGAATCATCCAATGCAAGACCCTCTAACAATGAGGATCATTCATACCCCTTTACAAGGAAAAACAAAACAGAAGCTTGGCTTACAATCGCATACTAAGAGGGAAGATCAAATTGAGCATATCCACGTCTTTGAATCTACCATGGTATACATAAGACTCAATGATGATGAACGATGTCTTATATTCCTTCAACTCTCTCTAGTGGAGCTCTTAATTGGTATTGTCGTCTTCAACCTAATATTATGGATTCCTTCACTGAGCTAAAAAGACTTTTCTGTTGGAAATGTGCCCTAAAACCAATCATATGATGATACTTTACGGACATTTCACATGTTAAACTAATCTAGTTTAATATAAAGGGCAAAGATTATTGTTTGAGCCGTCTCATATAAATGTTATATGCTTAAACGATAAAGTCCAAGGAATATGTGATTGGGAGAATGTAATCTAATGAAGTTGGATTCATGAGACTATTCTTTCGTAGACACATCCTAAATGTTCCTGATCATAGGATTGCCAATTGGGCATTGACAGTCCGTCAAGATCGGTACGTGCTATGTCTTCTCTCAGGGAGAGTGACTAGTCTCGAGTCATTGGTGTGTGTGACATCAAGACAAGTACGTAGGTGCTCAGTAGAGAATGAGTTCACTGAACGCGATCAACGAAGAGTTCTCATACTCATGTCGCATGAGAACTCATGGTTGGGATAATGCAAAGTAGTCCTTTGACCTGAGGCATCACAGTTGTCTTGTGGTTAAGTTCTTGATCTTTGATTATGTCAAACGTCATTCCATTGGAGTGTCCACGGCATCGTTGGGGTTAAGCCACTTAGCCATGGAGGCAAGTGAATGCGCAACAAGGGATCTCTAACCTTCAAATGGTTTGAGGGAGAATACTCTATGATATGATTTAGAATCTCTGGCCAGAGTATGAATGAGATTTAGAAAAGTCGTTCTAAATCACATTCAAGGTAATCATATAAGCACACGAATCACATTGGATAGTAGACATGAATAAATAAACTATCAAACCAAACAATGTGGTCAAGAGTATTGTATTAGAGAAAGACCGTATTGCATTTGTAATCCCAAACTGAATAGGTTTTCTTTACCTCTTCTGATTAGCTTCGGTAACCATGATATGCTGCAAGGTGTCACTCATGATTTGTGGAAGCCCTAAACATGTGTAATCACTAAAGGGAGAATTGAAAGTAAGTTTCAATTCACAATCGATGTAAAATAGTTTTAATCGCCCACTGCCTCGCTAAAAGGAACCTAATGGATCGCACACCGTGTAAGGTGGAGATTGAAGAAACAATGGAGATGAGTAAGAATGATTAAATGGTTTAATCATTTATTTATGGCAAGGATTAATTAATATGTTAATTAATCAAACGAATAAGTTCGTTAAAGACCTCGGGATAGTTTTGGACCTTAAGGCCCAAGGGGCTTCGAACGTCAAGCCCATTAACTTAAGTTGTATGACAACTTAAAGAATAATGATTCACAAATGCCCAATTAGTCCAAAATATCCTAATGGCCGGCCATATTGTTTAGGGTAGTGAACTTGGACTTATTTACAAGTTTGCCACTCAAATGAATAAAGGTATAAATATGACTTTATAGCCAAAATTCATTAAGGGTTTGTTTTGGAGAAAATTGGTGAGAACTTGTCTCTCCATTTCTCTCTAAAAAGGCTAGCCACCTTGGGGGGTGCATCTTGCAATCCCACTACTCCAAGGTCACTCATTTCTTCTCCAATCTCTCCTTGGTGAAGAGACTTAGAGGTTCTCAATTTTGGGAACTTGGAGAAACCTATTCATCCATCCAAATCCATAGATTTAAGATGCAAGGAATGAAGGCCCTCTCTTTGGGTGATTAGCCTTTGCTTATGCAAAGAGGAATCTACAAAGGTACAATTTCAACTCACTTTGTTTTGAGTTGAGTTTTGATTCACCAATCTACTAGGCTTTGAATTTCATGGTTAAAGTTTTGTTTTTAAGTGCATGCAAGCATGATTCCGCCTTTAATTGTTAATTGCATGCTTATAGATGTTGCTTAAATGAACTTGTTTTCACAAAATATTCCTTCATTTTCGTGGCTCAACACATTTTCCAAGCTGATCGCTTACACTCCGCTGATGAGTTATACACCATTCATTAGAAGTCGAACAAGTCATTGTGTGAATATGCTGATCGCTTCAATCATGAGTACTTTCGTTGTGTTAAGGCAGATGATAAAACAACACTTAGGGCGTTAACAGTAGGCATACGTGAATTCTTTTTCAAGTACATGATCAATGTTAACACTTGGAAGACTTACTCTGAAATGATGATACAAGCTTACAATCATGCCTCTACCGAGGCAATGACATACCAAAATAACCATCCTATGATTAACCCCTATCAACAAATGGGGAGGGGAAGTCAAGTTCTACTAAGTGGGAAGGTTTTGGGCCGTTCAGACATTCATTGCATCTTCTTTTGCCTCACTTAGCTACCCGTTAAGTCACAAAACGTATCTGTTTCTTGGCAAGAGGAAGGATTTTTAATCTCAGTAAGCTTATTACAGCAAGAGGGATAAAGGTTCCTATCAAGATAACAAGAGGTGAATGTACCTTCAACTATTATGACCACTGGGTCAAGCCTTGCTCTTTCAAAGTGGGGGTACTAGGTGCTGAAGGAAATGCTATTACAAGAAGGCATACACATTACAAATGTTTTAACCTTTAATCGTATGAGATCATTTGTAATACAAGCCATTCAACATATATTTAATGAAGATGGAATTAAGACAACTTCGTCTGAGTCTTTTACATTCCTAGCACTGGAACACTTGGTCAACGCTGACCTACCTCTATACTGTAACTCAGAGCTTCAGTATACGTACTTTGACACAAAGTAAGTGAAAATAAGTGTTACAACCAACATGGTTCACACATCCAAAATGGATTCCTATATGCATAGCAAAACATTCATAAGCATTACTTATGTCAGTCAACATAAACTTCAAACATTTCAATACATTCATACATATGCCAATTGAGCTTCGAATAGGTGTCAACATACATTTTGCTATTCGACACTTGCTACAATGGCGGCAACTTGTCCTTATTCTCACCAACCAGGTGATGAAGGAAATCACCTTTGTATCATCAACCAAGTGAAGAAGGGTACAACCCATACTCTAATATCTTTCAGCAACTTGCCACTCTTGCCACCAACCAGGTGATGAAGGATACAACTCGTACTCTAAGTGATGAAGAAACTCACCATTATATCACCAACCAGGCGATAAAGAGTACAACTAGTACTATTAATAAACATTTTTTCCTTGGAAACTCATCATTCTTCTCACCAACTAGGTGAGAAGCAATACAATTTGCACATGTGAACCCTTAACATTCACAAATAATCAAAAACCCTAAAGCCTTACAACTAAAAAAGGGGATAAGCAAGCTTAACTCAACCCAACTGAGGGAGTACTTATGCCCAACAAGGGTTATAGTCACCAACAAAGTCTTATTATAAGCCAACAAAGGCTTCAGTACATGGTATACAAAGATCAAGCTCTTCAACCCTCTTGTATCTGCTTCAAACCTTTCCCTGTTGGATAAATATCAACAATCAATGATAAATTTATTTTTGCTAATAAATAATAAATGCAAACAACTAAATTAACAGAGTATGAACAAAGAAATAATATTAAATAGATACATTGAAGATCGAGGCTTACGTACTGCAATGTCTTTGAAACATATATTTCGTCCCTACTCAGTCCTTATAGTTATACTAACGTCTGCTTCACCAGGATTCAACGATCTAAGTCAGAATTCCAACATCGAAAAACTTGACTTCTAGCGAATTTCTTTGTGGTTCTCTCAGTAAGAATGTTTGGGATTGTAGAAGAAGGATTTTATTTTCTATGTTCTAAAAGCCATGCAGATGGATGTATATATAATAGGTTTATACCTGTTTGCAACATGTATGATAAAAGGATGCATCTTTTGGGAGACATCTTCTCAGAAGGGTGCTTTGCTCTCTACGATGCTTCACCACACTTCAGACTTCATCTGAAAAGATGAGTTTGTTGATAAAAAAATAATTAATTAAAGAATTTAATTATTAGAGCCCATATTTTGATAATTAATTATATATTAATTATCAATTAATTAGTACACCTCAAAGTCTAACCCCAAGGCCAAGCCCAATTTTATTCTCCATGGTCCATCACTCCAATCACTTTCTATAAGGACCAAAGCCTTATAAACTGAGGGAACCTTTTGGTGACCAATGTGGGACAATGAAAATTCTACTCAAAATTTCCAATAATACCCCACATGTGAGTTGAAATTTGTTTCAAACACCACCAATTTACTTATAACACCCCACATTTAAATGCAAATATATGACTAGGCTGCCTAAAACTGAGAGATAATAGACATGATATGCATCAGGTGAAGTATCTTTTGGACTTGAACTTACCCTAGTGAAAACATATCGGGTTTACTTGGTGACGCAGTGGATGTGGAAGATCTTGAACTGTTCACCATATTAGTAAACCGTGGGTGGCCACCAAAAATGGGATGCAAGAAAATTCTTTTAAGACTTTGCGCAACCAAGCCTTCGTTGCACAAATCGAATCATTTGTAGCAAAAATTTATATGGTCTAAAACCAATTAACTCCTCAATTTTTTCAACTTCTCTTTCTATTCTCTTACCTCTCCTCTCTCTTTCCCTTTCCAAATCTGGCCCTCTCTCATACTTACTATCTCATCTCACTCACACTTAATATATTCACTCTTCCTCTCTATCTCTCACTCACTCTCTCACTCTCTCTTCTCTCCCTCTCTATCTCTCACTCTCACTAATTTCCCTAATTTCTGTCTCACTCTCACTCACTCTCTGCTCCCTCTCTCTCTTTCCCTTTCCCTAATTTCTCCCTGAATTTTACATTTTTTTTCATTATTATGTGTTTTTAGAGTTGATTTTGGATTTGGGGTTGGGGCATGGGGTACGCAGTGGAGTTTGGATCGGATTTGAGGTATGCTGATTTTAGGGGAGGTTATTTTGGTATTATTTTATGTTGTTTTTTTGGTTATTTGACAATGTTTGTTTTTTCGCAGAGAATTGTTACGACTTTGGAGGCGGAAGTTGAGGAGGCGAGGATTAGGACGCCATCAGACCATATCCCCGACCACTACCACCACAATAGACTTGTAATAAGATTTTATCATTGTACTTTGTTAATCTCCATGTACATTTTTAATATAATATACATTTTGTAATTTCGTTGCACAAACAATTAACTTCGCAGCGCAAAAAATTAATAAATTAAATTAAAATTAAAATATTAAAAATAAAAAATAAAAACACCTTAGGAAGTCTTAAAGGCAATCCTTAAGTACAGAACTAAGGATTTTATGTTGGTGTATGTAGGAAATGTTGAATGGGAATTACTTGTGAATGGATACGCTGATTTCGACCACATAGGATCTGCAAAGTGTTCTGGGTTCTCATTGCAGATTTTGGCGAAGCACCGGTGACCTGTGACGGTCACCGTTAACTTTGACGGCAGGGATTGAGATTCTGTTAGTTTTAACATAATCTTCTAACAGCAAAGGTATATTTCGTTAACTGTTTTAAACCCTCACTGCATCGGCCTGTAGCACCGTTTTTGACGAGTGCGACGTTTACTCGCCGAACTGCGGCACGTTCGCCTACGACGGTAGCCCATGGCGGCACATGTTTCCCGACGCGTGGTGATTCGTGGCTGGAGTATGGAAGCACATGGAGGCACGTGATAGACCCGAGACCTAACCCTAGGTTTTTTGGTGTTCTAAAACACGTGGTGCCCTCTGTTTGTGAAAATTTGAAGCCTAAATGGTTGAATTAGACAATGTTCCATTAAAATGATTATTTAAGCTTATTTTAGCTTACATTGATATTCACAGGGTTGATTGAGGATTAAAAGGATACATGCAATGAGTCTATTTGCGAGGGACGCTCTGCTTACCTGTGAGTGGACCTTTTCAAAAAACCAAATGTTTTAACCTTATATATATGTTTATGCTTTTATGCTTAATATGTGGATGCATATTATTATGTTAGTCTCAAACAAGACTTAAGATGATATTGATAATATCTTTAGATCATTTGTGATCTATTTTCACCACATGGTCATCATGTGACGTGTCATATAATTATCTTCGACTGTAGATTTGTTTGCGGGTTATATTTGTCCTAGTGGATGCTAAGGTTTACGATTATTACTAGTATTGAGATTAACTAGTTGAGCTAGTATATTTCCTGCTTTCTATACTCATATTGGATGCTAGCATGATTGATTGACAGAAGGTATGATATCTAGACTTGACTTGATGGTTTTTCGTTGATATTGATGAATGAAACTTTACTATTATGGTAGTATTATATTATATAGTTTTTCGCTATATATGTTTTCAAAATAGGGGTTCTTATTAGGGGTGGGTAAAAAATCGAAAAAAACAGAGCCGAACACCAAACCAAAAAAAAAAATCAAACCGAACTAAGTGAACCGAACCGAACCGAAATAGGTTAGTTCGGTTTCGATTTTGGTTGTCCAAAAACTAGACCAGATCAAACCGAACCGGTTTATATTTAATTATTTAATATGTATTCATTATATAAATCATATACAAATACTCATAATCTAAAGGCCAGATGTTTCCTTTACCTTCAGGTTTAGAGTGTTTGTTTCAGCCAACTTGACAACAAGTTTTGTGTTGCTATAATCGTATTAGTAAAACATATATACTGATTATGGATATTTTCTTTATAAGATTTCTAAACACAAAACCCTAGCCATCCAATTTACTCCCATTTCATTTCCTCTTTGTTCTCAACCTCTCTCTCTCCCACCGTCGAATTCATGCACCTCCATGCTCTGCTTTCTTATTTTCTTCCTCTCTTCCTCTAAATCAGACTCTCTCTCCCTCTTCTTGGGTTCTCCTCGCGAATTTCTTTTTCCAAACCGTGATTTCCCCTCGCCATTTTTGAATCAAAACCCCCTCCAAATTGGAAGATTCTAATCTGGATTTTTCAATCTTCTGAGTCTCGACCCAAAAATTCCTTTGCAAGGTTACTCTCATGGTAATTTCTCTCATGTTCTACTGATTTTCTTTTCAATTTCATGGGTTTTGCAGATTTTATTTTCAATTTCATGGATTCAGCAACTTTTCAACTTCATGGGTTTTGCTATTTTCTTTTCCCTCTTTTGGTTGGGAATTGAAGCAACAATACTATATTGGATAAATTGTGCAAAATAGATAGTCTTTTGATTCCCTGTTCTGAGTTTTGGCTTACCATGTTAGCATGACAAGGTCATTGCAGACTTGTGGTGTGTTAATGTTAGGATGATTATATGTTTCAATTGTTTTTCCTTAAAAAAAAGAACAAAACAAAAAAAACAAAAAAAAACCCAAAACCAATTTGAAACTGAACTGAAAAAAGCTGAATAAAAAAAAAAGGAACCGAAGAAAACAAAAAAAAAATGAACCGAACCGTTTTGTATCGAACGTAGCCTTAGTTATTATGTTTAAATGATGATTTTATAACTATGATAAAACTGGTCCACTCACGTTTTGTTTTATCGACACCTTCGGGACGCAACGAGACTAAGAAGAACATCGGTGGGGATGAGTGGGTTTGGCAGTGAAGCTTTCATCCTCTAGATTTTGGGTGATGGCTCCTTTCATGCAGTTTTATCTATGTTGTAATAATTATTGCATGATCACACTTTTGATTATGCATAGCATTGCACTTTGTTGTATTTATTGTTGTGTGAAACTTCTAGCTGCTTTGATGTGATGTAATTAATAATGGGGTCAAACCCGAGATAACTTGTGTCCCCAAGTGGGGAGGATGATAAGTACTTATGCAGCAACTTTGGATTTATTATTTTAATGAACATCTTTTGGTTCAAATTCTTACATATCATAAATATCTTACTATGGCTTCGTCATTGAGTTGACTTATGATGTCATCTCCGGATGGGGTCATGTAGTCAATTTAGTGTCGGCCAGCACATTACAACCTCATAACTTATGTTATTGGGGTTACCTCATAACTTGTGTTATTGGGGTTGGAGTGTGTCATAGTCCATCTATTGCATCTGGAAGTAACAAATACATTGAGAAAATCCCGGTCTGACCCCAATTTATAAGCAAGCTTTAAGTCTTCTAACACATGAACGGCTCTTACAAATTGCTTCGCATTGCTTGTCATGAAGGGTGCCCTAACCGGTGGTAGTCTCCTATCTTCATTGTGAAGGTAAAAGTAGTACTTTTTTGTTTGTGATGTATCAAAACTGTGACCTTGATCCCAAATTCCTTTTAAGTTTAATGCATTCGCAAAGATGACTCTGGTTAAATGGTCAATTGAATTTGGCGGAAGAGCCTCCTTAATAACTCCCTTAGTCTCCTTTTGGCCCACAAATTAGACCTGATAATTTCTTACACGACCGGTTAACACGACACGAAAATAATGGGTTTCGAATCAACACGATAACTAATTGGATCATTATTGGGTCTCACAATAAGAACCCATTAATAACTGGTCATTAATAGGTTTACATAAAAAGTGACACGCGGGTAACCTGTTTCGAAACGTTAAGAAAAAAGTTATTTTGATGATTTAATTTTTTAAACTACTAAAAAAAAACTTTCTATAAATACAATAGTCATAGTGTATATGTATATATTGTATATTAAATATTAAATATGTGTTATTTTATTATTATTCTATATAAATTTTAAAAAATTAAGTTTTATATATTTATTTATAGTATACAATAGGCAAAAGTGAGATTAAAAAAATTTATAAAAGACATTAAAATAAAAGTATCAAGTAGTTTAAAAATACCAAACACATTAAAATAATTATAATAATTAATTTACAAGTGCGAAAAATGTGAAGAAAAAAAAGGATGCAAAGGCTCATGCTCACATCCTCTACGCTATGAGTATGGGTACAACATCATTTGAATTTTAAAACCATACAAACCCTCATGAATAGTATTTTTAAGGGAGTTCAAAATAAATAAAATTCATAATCCTTAATGTACAAGTCTAAAAAAATGTGAAAGGATATATAAACGTGCAAGGTTTCTCAATCTTGAAACGCAACTCCCTTCATTTTGCATATCCTTTCACATTTTTAGTATTTTATAGTAATGTATTAGTATTTTTCATTATGCTCTAATTTTGGAGTATATAACACTTGAAAGACAAATATTTTTTTTAATGTTTTAGAGTAATATTTAGTGATAATGTAGTATGCATATACTAATTTAGTATTATGTTTTCTATTTTTTGTGTCAAATTATGTTTTTCATTTTCATTATTTATTGATTTAAAAAATATTTTTTAACAGGTAATGGGTCATATTACCTGATAATATTAATAGGTCGATTTCGGACCAGGTCATATTACCTGATTTCGGATCATGTCATATTACCTGTTTACTTTAACGGGTCTTAAATGACAAGACCCGTTAAGATATCGGGTATAACATAAAAATGACACGAACACAAAAAAAACGACACGAACATAAAAATTGAGTTTGGCATTCGCTTCTTCAGCCACTTGTTTGAAAGAAGGCTTGAGGGGGGACAGGCTTTTCGACTCAAAGGCCCATGGCAAAGGACAAGCATGGACCTCCGCTAGGAGATCCATCGACCAAAACCAGAGGGACGAGAGCAATTAGTTCTCGGTTGGATTGTTTGATCCAGATGCTATCAAACTCAGCACAACCTAAATAGCCAACAGCGAATACACCATGTTCTCCTCGTTGCCTTGAGTGGTAAGCAGAAGGTTTGTAATTCTCTGTGTGACGTCGGTTAGTTTGCTGACGGATTGTTTGAGATTCATTCTCTGATAGAGTATTTTTTTTTCTTTCTATATTGTTCTTATGGTTGTGAAGGTCGGAGGATATTCTCGAAGAAAAGGAAGACAATGAATTAATCAGAGGTCGTAGGATTCCTTTGGAGATGGGAGATTTTGCCAAAACCCTAAATGACTCACTCTTGCATTTGTTGTGTAACCCTTTATTAGCCTTTTTATAGCAAGAAATAGTGGGTGCCTAGTAGCAATTCCCATCCAGCACATATATTGGAATAAGTTTGATGAGGAATAAATAAATATTAAAAAAAAGGGTAAATTACATAGTAACCCCTCAAGTTTGAGGTCTATTACAACCCCATACAACATCTTTAAAACATTTCACTTTCATACCTTAAGTACAATTTTATTTCAATTTAATACATCCGTTAGATTTTCCATCCATTAAGCTGTTAAATGCTGACGTGGCTGACACATTTGTGCCACATGGCTGCCAAATGTGTGCCACGTGGCTAAAAAAATAATTTTTTAATTTTTTTTAAACCTAAATATTCTAAATAAATTTATAATTAAATTTAAAAGAAAAAAAAAACAAAAACAAAAATCAAACCCCACTTCGCCTTCCCTCTCCCCACCCCACCCCACCCCCAAAAAAACCCCAAAAAACTCAACCTACAACCCAGAAGAAGAAGAAGAAGAAAAAATGAGAACCAAGGTAGGAAGAAGGGAGATTTGGGACAACAATTGGAAGGAGGCAATGCCTGCTGCCGGTGCTGTTCTTGTTCGGGACGCCGGCAACAACCACCCCGACGCCCCTTTTGCTCTTCACCAACAGCAAGCTTCTGCCGCCGCTCAAGAGCAAGAGCATCAGGAGGAACCTCAAGCTACCCAAGAAGATGGCGATGACGACGGAGACGGCGAAGCTGAAGAGGACGCTGACGATGAGGGAGGTGGCGACGGGGACGGTGAGGCTGGCGCTGATGACGAAAATAGAGAGCGTAACAAGCTTGATGACGGCTTCTACGAAATCGAAGCGATTCGCAGGAAAAGGGTTCGAAAGGTACTACTCTCTGCCCCCAAATTTTTTGTTTTTACATTTATGTACTCAATTTTTTTTTTTTTGGTGCTAATTTGTTACCATTTGAACTTTGCCTGTGAGCAATGAATTGGGTAATTTTTATTTTTGCTGTTTAAATTTGAGTTTTGGTTAGAAATGATGGGTGTATATGTTTGCCTACTTAAATTAATCTTACTACTGAGTGCTTTGTGTTTTCATTTGTGTATGTTGCAAACGATTATCCCTTCCCTAGATCCCCCATCGATTATCCCTCCCCCCCCCTCTGCAACTAACCTCACCGTAGCACCCCCCAACCCCGCGACCCACCTCACTCAAGCCCCCCCTCCACGCTACCTGCAATCCAGAAAAGAAAAGAAAAGAAAAGGAAAAAAAAAACTCATCTCCCTTTCCTTGTAACCCAAATCCCATCTTCCCCAATGGGTATGGATTTAAGGAGTGGGGTGTGTAGAGGAGGGAAGAGGGTGGGTACAGGGGGTGGGTGCGCGATGGGTACGGGGGATGGGTGCGCGGTGGGTGCGAGGGTGGGCGCGGAGGAGGACGTGGAGGATGGGTGCGGTGGGTTTGGGAAAGACGGGAGGGGGGAAGAAAGGGGTGGGTTGCAAGGAAGGGGTCGGGGAAGATGAAGATGAGTTTGTTTTTTTTTTTTTTTTTCTCTTCTTCGTCTTCTGGGTTATAGTTTGCAGGTTGGGTTTTTGGGGGAGGGGGGAGGGAGGGAAGGAGGGAAGACGAAGTGAGTTTGGTTTTTTATTTTTATTTTTTATTTTTTTATTTTTTAAATTATAAATTTATTTAGAAGATTTAGGTTTAAAAAAATATTAAAAATTATTTTTTTGGGACACGTGGCACACATTTGGCAGCCACATCAGCATTTAACAGATTAATGGATGGAAAATCTAACGGATGTATTATATTGAAATAAAATAGTACTTGAGGTATGAAAGTGAAATGTTTTAAAGATGTTGTATGAAGTTGTAATAGACCTCAAACTTGAGGGGTTACTATGTAATTTACTCTAAAAAAAAAGTGGCCGAATTTTTCAAAGTAAAGTTTTAGCAAAATTGCAGAATAATACATGTACGTATTTTCACATACTATATCCGCTCCGTATTTTACTAACTATGGTTAGGGGCTAAAAGGCTATAAATATTCTTTGTTGCCTAAATTTCTTTTAGCACCCTGAAATTTATTTAGGAAACCTTTAAGGGAAGGGTTCTCCCTTTTTTCTTATAAAAATGGGGATTAGTTGCGGGGTCCATACCATATTGAAATTTAACGATCCGAACCGTCTATTTTTCAAGTTGTACCTCATAGATCATCCTTGCAAAATATTAGCCAAATCGGAAATATTTAAGACATCTAATTGGGTTCAAAGAAATGAACGAATACTTTGTTATATAAGAAACAATGAAATTTGATCATAATAATTAAATAGACAAATGGCTTCGGATTGAATTGAATTTTTATAAGAATGATTTATGAATCGAGACTTACAAAATAAACGGTTCGGATCCTTGAAATTCGATGTGGAGTAGACTCCACACCTAATCCCCATTTTTATAAAAAAATAATAAAAATCCATTTTCATAAAGGGCCTGTAAATTGATTATGTAAAATGAGGAAAAACTTATTAAGTATTTAAGAAGGGAATTCAGAAGAAAAAAAGAAAAAGAAAAACGTAATGTTTTTATTTTATTTTTATTTTTTGAAACGAACATAATGGAATTGTTATTATTAATTAAGTAACCGTAGAAGAATAGTTATCATACACTTTGAAATATTACAAAATTTGGAAGGCCCGAAAACTAAAGGTAGCCCTTGATAAGCATAGTACAAAGGCTGGAAAGCAAAATTTGTAGGTGCAAACTCAAGCCTTATATCATACATACAAATTAAATAGGGTAAAATGGAACTGTGACCACTCCTCACTTGATTGGAACAATACTTTTCACATAAATAAGAGCTTCGAAATCTATGATCTCATCGATAATAGGAGGAATATGAAGATACTTGAGATTTCTGGTACTAGAATTATAGGAGGTGGCTCTTTTGTCGGAGGCAAGCATAAGAAGTTCGTCACCTTTCCAAAGTGTCAATGGATAACGAATGCCTTTAAGGGGTCCAGCAGTCAGGAGTTTCTTCCATGAACTCTTAACTCCGTCATAGTTGTCCATCACCCATATTTCAAATAATTTAGAATCCTCGCTTGGATCGTAATGAGAGCAATAAGAAGTGACTGATTCATTATACAGAAAAAGACTATAAAACTTAAAACCGGATTCTTTCCTAGCAGGCAATTGTATTCTGGAAAATATCTCATCTCCTAAGTCAAATGAAAGTATGTATTCCTCGCCATCTGTTGCAAACCAATAACAAAATCCCTTCAAGTACACTGAACAAGAACATGGATAGGCTTTACTTGATACATCAATATTGATCTCTTTCCAAGAGTTACCAGTCGTTGTGTATACCTCAGCAGTGTAAGGAAGAGAAATACGATGATTATATGTTTGCTCATCATCAGAATATTCACAATTTTCTATAATTCGCACAACCTTGTATTCTTTAGCTTTGCAATCATAGCCAAATCCCAATGCCCGAAAGGTCGTTTCCAATTCGAATTTTCTCTCAGGAGGAGCAGGTAGAAGAAGGCATGAATCGGGAAGTTGCCTGAATTCCCCAATTGCAGGATTGCATAAAACAACATTTTCACCTGTAATTACACAGAAAATACCATCGCAATAACCGTGAATCAATACAGGATGATGGTATTCCATTGGAAACGGTATATTTAGGTCCTCAACATTATAATGAAGGTTGTGATCATCACTATCAATGGAAAGATTAATCATGGACCATAAAACTTCATACTTCCAACTGTCGTCCGGGAAAACGGGCATTTCAGAACGGTTGAGAAGGATACAAGTGGAGGTTGAGAGTTTGTTGTCCATAGAATTACTGAGGTGTTTGGCCACAAAACTTGAACTTTTGATGAGAGTGCACCAAGACTTGTGTATGCATTTGAATCGCATGAGAGACTTGGGCGGCAACCTCGACAGGATTTCAACCACCTTATCTTCAGGAGTTTCATTTTTCCGCATCTGGGACATTCCGTAGGTTTGTTCCACATGAATTCTTCACATGTACATATACACAGTAAAGAACACCAAAGTTTAACACACAAACTAAATCAAACCCCAAGTCCCTAAAGCCTGGTAGATCGAGGTTCAATTATTAAACAAATTACCACATCCTATGCCCAATTAGTACTAAATAAACTTGGAGTTCCATAACCATAACATATTTAGCTATTGAAGAAAACAAGGGCAATCCAGAGTTGGCGAGTTTTTTTAAGAAAACATGGTCAATTCAGTCAGTTGCGATTTTTATGGAAACTCATACGTTCAATTTACTATATATTTTTTATTTTTTTATTCATATTAAAAATAACCATTCAAATTTTAGTTTATAAGTCTACATTAAATAGATGAGGTGAGCATGATATTCATATATGAGCCAACATGTGACATCACATGATTTCAATTAACTAACAAAGGAAAATTCATATATTCACACGAGTTTTAATTAGTTAAGCTATTTTTTCATTAGAAATACAATCACATAATTGCTTCCTTATTACAACTAAGAGCTTTTCTATTTAAACACCACCTTGCATTTAAGTTTACCCTAATTTCTATCCACGCCCCATTGAAAATGAATTTTTTTAACCTTTTTCTAAATAAGGACGATGAAGTGGTGAACTTAGTGTTGACTGATATTGACTCAAGTGAATGCCACATAATCTGCCATGTCATCAATATTTCTGTTAAAAGTTAGTTAGGATGGTTATGTGTGGCTTACACAGTAAGCAAGGTAGTTAGACTACTAGAGGAATATAAAAGGCCGATTGCAGCCTAATGTTTGTAAGAAATAACCATTCTATCAAATACAAAACCTTTCATATTCTTTCTAAGTTTTCTTCTAGATTCTCTATATTTCTTCTTTCTTCTTTCTTCTGCAGTTCTGATCTTCATTGTTAAGATGGTATCGAGCCAAGGTTGATTTTTTTTGGGGGTTTTCTTCTGCTGAGTAATTCTTGGAGATTGATTGTTGAAGGCCTTGTTGGAGTTCTTGGAGGATTGGTGCCGGCTTGCTGAATTTTGGGTCGAGGGTTTCTCAATCAGGTTGTTGGTTTCTTTCTTTATTCTTTGCACATCACGTGTTTGAGTTTTTGCTTCAGTGAAGATATATGGCGAACTGGGCTGTTTCTTGTGGTTTTGCATATATGGGTTATTTGTTGGATTTGATTAAGGCTGATGCCAAGATTTGTTGACAATAGCAGAATTATATTTGTGGTGTGATATGATTGAAGTTGTTCATTTGTGACATTGCTGAAATTTTTAGTTTTTGAAGTATATACATATAGAAGGCCGATGCCAAGAAGTAGTATCTTGAAGAGGTGATCATTGTTGAAGTTTGGAGTTAAAAAAATTTGTGATTGAGATTGTTTGTTTGTCAGTAATACGTGATAAAGATGTCTGATAAATCAGTACGCATTGAAAGTTTGCTTGGTATGTTAACTGTGAAGTTGCAAGATGACAATTTTGTTAAGTGGAATTATTAGTTTCAATCTGTTTTACGAGGGTATGATTTCTTTGAATTTTTTACTGGTGAGTCTCCTTGTCCACTAAAGTTTGTGATTAACACTGAGAGTGGAGTGACTACAGAAATCACAGCAGCTTATAAATCTTGGGTTCAGAAAGATATGGCACTATTGAGTCTGTTAATTGCTACTTTGTCGGATGAGGCTATGGAATATGTAATAGGGTGTAAAACGTCTCATGAAGCTTGGGTAAACTTACAAGATCGGTATGCGTCCGTGTCAAGGGCTAGGATTAATCAACTCAAAATTGAGTTTCATACAATTCAAAAAGGCAGTGATTCTGTTGACAAGTATTTGCTTCGGTTGAAAGCCATTCGTGATCAGCTTGTGTCTGCAGGGGAGAGGATTACTGATAATGATGTTGTTATTACTGCTTTATCTGGATTACCATCGGAGTTTGATATTGTCAAGACTGTAGTTTTAGCAAGGGAGACTTCTATTCCACTGAAAGATTTCAGAGCGCAGTTGATTGGTGTTGAATCTGCTATGGAAACAAGGGTTACTACTCTGGCAAGTGGCATGGCTGCAATGTACGTTCAAGGAGATAGAGTTACAGGTGGTCATCAGAATTTCGGGTATTCACAAGGAGAGAGTTCAAATGCTGGTTCACGAACTGGTGATACTCAAGGCTATCAAGGGAACAACAGGTTTCAAAACAGAAATGGGTATAATAATTCTCAGGGATCTAATACTTCTCAAAACTATAACAGAAGTGGTTATGGGTCTTTCAATAATTCAAGGCCTTATTACAATGGGAATAGACAGAGATGGGGAAACAACTCTAATAGTTTTTCTACTGGGAATAGGTCTTCTTGGAGTGGTAATACTACCTTCAAAACAGGTCCTATAGTTGAATGTCAGATTTGTTCTCGCAGAGGTCATACTGCTGCAACCTGTTCGAATAGGAGTGATGGTTATCGAGTTATAATCTGTCAAATTTGTGGAAAGAAAGGTCATCATGCTCTGGATTGTAGACATAGGAATAACTATTCCTATCAGGGGGCACCTCCACCTTCTTCTCTTACTGCATTTTCTGCTCAAGCTCCATCTCACATGACTGCTGCAGAATATGGTCAGAATGTTCAGCATTTCTCTGCAGCTGATACATGGGTGTTGGACACTGGTGCTTCACACCATATGACATCTAATCTTGGGAATCTCAATCAACCTGTGCAGTATAATGGTGATGAGAAAATCACTATTGGTAATGGGGAAGGTTTGACTGTTAATCATATTGGTTCTACAACCCTTTCAACTCCACAACATTTATTGTTTCTCAAGAATGTCTTACATGTTCCAACCATTACTGTTAATCTCTTATCTGTTAAGAAATTATGTGAAGATAATCATTGCTGGTTCATATGTGATGAGAGTGTATTTTTTAGACAGGACAAGGCAACATGAATGATGTTGTACCACGGCAAGAGTAGGGGAGAGCTATATGAGATTCCTATGACTGTGTTTTCAAGAAGATTGGTTGCTGGTCAAAATAAAGCTGTTGCATTACTTGGGAAAGCTGTAAAGACTTCTGTATGGCATAAGAGGCTTGGGCATCCATCTGCAGAAGTGCTTGCTGTTATGCTTAGAAATGTTGGACAGAATGTTAGTGCAGATTCATCACCTTGTGTGTGTTCTTCATGTCTTTCTGGAAAAATGTGTAGACAACCCTTTCCTGTCAAAGAAACTAGGGCTAGTTCTATGTTTGAAAAAGTACATTCTGATATTTGGGGGCCTGCTCCAGTTAAGTCTTTAGAAGGGTTTAGATACTATGTAAGTTTTGTGGATGAGTTCTCAAGATTTGTATGGATCTTCCCTATTATCAATAAATCAGATGTTTTCCAAGTATTTGTCAAGTTTTTTGCATTTGTTACAACTCAGTTCAATTCTGTAATTAAGTGCTTACAGACAGATGGGGGTTCTGAATATATGAGTAACAAATTTCAGTCTTTTTTGGCACTCAAAGGAACTGCACATTCCATATCCTGTCTTTACACACCTTAGCAGAATGGTCTTGCTGAGAGGAAACATAGGCACATCGTAGAGACAGCCATCACACTTTTAACCGAGGCTGAAGTTCCATTACAGTTCTGGAATTATGCTTGTACTCATGCTGCATTTCTGATCAACAGAATGCCGTGTAAGGTTTTGGGGATGAAGTCTCCATATCAGCTTCTGTTTAAACAAGACCCTGTGTTGCATACATTGAAGATATTTGGATCTGCAGTTTATCCATTCTTAAGGCCGTATACTAAACATAAATTGCAACCTAAGTCGAAGCAATGTGTTTTTCTTGGTTTTGTGGCTGGATATAAAGGGGTAGTCTGCTATGATTTGAGTAGTACTAAACTAGTATTGTCCAGACATGTGGTGCATGATGAGACTACATTTCCATTTAAACCAAGACTGCAGTTGTCTTCTGGGGAGTTCCATAAGGTCCAGAGTATAACAATGTCTCCAATCATGGTTCAAATACCCTGTTTTGCTCCTGATTCCACATCATCTCCAACCCATGTCGAGTCATCTGCCAATCCAGATATTATGGAAGATCACCCAGTGGATAGCTTACAGGTTCCCAGATCATCAAGTCAAGTTTCTCATGATCTCAATGCTCATACTCATAGCTCTCCTACTCTCTCAACATCAACTCCAAGTACAATATCATTGTTGCCTGTCCATAGTCCTTCCCAGTTAGAGGTAATACTACCAATCTCTTTTCCTGTAGTTGAAACTAGTGAAGAATCAGCTCACAATATGGTCACCAGGTTGAAGTCAGGTGCCATTTCCAGAAGATCTTACACAGGTTATATTGGTTCATTTCCAGAATTACAAACTCTACCGATGGATAATGAGTGTGACTTTACTGGGGGGTTTTCATTTATTGCTGCAATAAAGGATTTGGAGGAACCATCAACATTCCGAACAGCTTCTACAAGTCCACATTGGCAAAGTGCAATGCAAGAAGAGTTTAATGCACTCAAAACTCAAGGAACTTGGGAATTGGTTCCTTCTCCACCTAACAAAACCATTATTGGCAGTAAGTGGGTATATAAGGTTAAGAAGAATCCTGATGGAAGTATATCAAGGTATAAAGCCAGACTTGTGGCTCAAGGTTTTTCCCAAGAACCAGGCATTGACTACTCAGAAACTTTTAGTCCCGTAGTACGACACACTACTGTCAGACTCATTTTATCCTTAGCAGCTATCAATAAATGGGAATTGAGGCAGTTAGATATCAAAAATGCATTTCTGCATGGTGACTTGCAAGAAGAGGTGTATATGAAGCAGCCTCAAGGGTTTGTTGATCAAACTAAACCCCATTATGTCTGTAAGTTGATTAAATCGTTGTATGGGTTGAAGCAAGCCCCTCGGGCATGGAATTCAAAGTTCACGACCTATTTACCAGCTTTGGGATTTGTATCATCTTCATCGGATACTAGTTTATTTGTGAAGAATGATGACAGGGATGTGGTGATTCTTTTACTATATGTAGATGACATAATTTTGACAGGATCAAATGCTAGCAAAGTTCAGCAAGTTATTGATGATTTGGCAGGTGTTTTTGACTTAAAGGATATGGGCAGACTTACTTACTTCCTGGGACTTCAGATTCACTACAAGGAGAATAGAGACATATTTGTGAATCAATCAAAGTATGTTAAGGATCTTATTCATAAAGCTGGAATGGACTCTTGTAAACCTGCCAATACACCATGCAAACCTCACAATCAAATGCTCTTGAATGAGGGAATCCCATTGCAGGACTCTACAGTGTACAGAAGTTTGGTTGGTTCCCTGCAATATCTCACATTTACACGTCCTGATATAGCTTATGCTGTGAATTCAGTGTGTCAATTTATGACTGCTCCAACAGATATACATCTCATTTCTGTCAAACGAATTATTCGTTATCTTCAAGGCACTACAAAGTGTGGAATTACATATGCAGCTGATACTGACATACATTTGACAGCATTCTCTGATGCTGATTGGGCTGCTGATTTGAACACAAGACGATCTGTGACTGGTTATGTGGTTTATCTTGGTGGGAATCCAATCTCGTGGCAGTCAAAGAAGCAATCCTCCGTCTCTCGAAGCTCTACCGAGGCAGAGTACAAGGCACTTGCTCATACTGCAGCAGATGTGGCCTGGATTCGGCTCATTTTGAAAGATTTGGGAGTTCCATTACCTTTTCAACCCACTATATTCTGTGATAATAAATCTGCAATAGCACTCAGTGCTAATCCAGTGTATCATTCGAGAATCAAACACCTTGATACGGATTATCATTTTGTTCGTGAAAGGGTGCATAATGGTGATTTGTTGGTTGAGTATCTACCCACTGATGAACAGACCGCTGATATTCTTACTAAAGGATTACATAGTCCGCCGTTCACTCGTCATTGTTTCAATCTCAAACTTGGTTTCCCTAGTTGAGATTGAGGGGGGATGTTGACTGAGATTGACTCAAGTGAATGCCACATAATCTGCCATGTCATCAATATTTCTGTTAAAAGTTAGTTAGGATGGTTATGTGTGGCTTACACAGTAAGCAAGGTAGTTAGACTACTAGAGGAATATAAAAGGCCGATTGCAGCCTAATGTTTGTAAGAAATAACCATTCTATCAAATACAAAACCTTTCATATTCTTTCTAAGTTTTCTTCTAGATTCTCTATATTTCTTCTTTCTTCTTTCTTCTGCAGTTCTGATCTTCATTGTTAAGACTTAGAAAAAGGTTCGGTTTTTGCAGTTCTAAAATGTTATTGGTTTGAAACCAAACTGCAGTATGAAAAAACAAGTTGGTTTCGGTTTTGAACATTTAAAACCAACCGAAACTGAACCGTACCATAAATTAAAAAATATATATTTCATTTAATATCATTGACTAGCTGATCAAGGATGAGGATATATATGCACCTGAGCGATAAGGCCCCTACCCTTACCATCAAAAGACTCTCAAAGGTATAGAGTACATTCAGATGAAGAGGATCGAGAACCCGGTGCACAGGCAGATTACTTTCAGCAAGCGCTTGGCGGGGATCTTGAAGAAGGCTAAGAAGTTACATGTGCTGACTGATGCTGAGATTGGAGTTCCATTTTCTCCTTCCATGGAAAGCTCTTTGAACTAGCCACCAAAGGATCTCTAGCTCTCTACCTATTTCTGTATAATAATAATAATATATCTTGTTATTTTGGTAGATAGTTTCAAATACCATATATTAAGTTGTGTAATTTTTTTAGTACATTAATAGAAAGAAAATTTAGACGGTGAGAGTACAATAGCCAAAACCATCATCTTGCGCTCTGACCCGACCAAGGAAGATTCAATTCGAGGCTTATTGATAATCCACGATCAACTTCCTTATCAAAGGCCTAAGTGTTAATTAACTCTTTTTTTCTATTGAACATTGACACTACGAGAAACTTTTTATTGATATTTAAGAAAAAAAGGCTTTTAGAGGTTATTTTAGTACTATTGGACAACATGATACGGGTTGTGTTGTATCCCTTTTCAGGTTGGATAGACCTGAAAAAGCCTTTAGAGGTGCATTTTTAGGTATGATATTAGTAAAATAATGACGTTCACACAATATTGTGTCCGTAGTTGAATTGTATGCCTGACAACTAACTTCCCCACTAAACATACCTAGAAATAAATTAATTGAATCGGTCACATGAAAAAATATACTTTCATTTATTTAATTAATAATTTGAGAAAATAATATCCATAAGATAATCTTCCAAAAATTTAAGACAAAAACACCAAACAATTAATCCAAATTACATAGAAAATTGTGCGAAAATGTAAACTAAAAAATTAAAGAGGAGGAGGAGGTGGGTGAACTGGATCACACTTCGGCCATGCCTTAGCAGTTCTAATGTTCCATATGTGCAGATGCCTCTTGAAAATCTGAAATCTCCAAAGTTGTTTCTTCTTTTTTACAAAGTATTAATAGAAATTGGGGTAAATTTAGATGAAAAGGGGTTCTGTGATTGTATTTCTAATGAAAAAATGGCTTAATTTATTAGCTTGTGTATGATTATGTGAATTTTCCTTTCGTAGTTAACTTAATGTAGAATTAAAACGTAAAATTTCAATGTTTATTTGTGCATCATTAAAAAAAAAAAGTAATCATAGTAAAATTTAAACATATGGTCCACCATAAAACTCGAAACTTACTGGCTCGCTTCTGTTTTCTTTGATAGCTATACATGTTGTGGTCATGGAATTCCAAGTTAATTTAGTACTGTTGGATTTTAGCATCTTAGTAATAATATGTTTAGTAATTGAACCTTGACCTAACAGGCCTTAGAGACTAGGAGTTTGATTTAGTTTTCTCAAACTTGTGGTGTTTTTTCCTGTGTATATATACGTGTGAAGAATTCATGTGGAACAAAACTACCAAAATGTCTCAGGTGCATGAAAATGAAACTCTTGAAGATAGGGTGGTCGAAATCCTATCCAGGTTGTTGCCCAAATCTCTGATGCGATTCAAATGCATACGCAAGTCTTGGTGCACTCTCATCAATAGTCCAAGTTTTGTGGCCAAACAGCTCAGCAATTCTGTGGACAACAAATTCTCATCCTCCACTTGTATCCTTCTCAACCGTTCTCAGACTCATGTTTTCCCAGACAATAGTTGGAAACAAGAAGTTTTCTGGTCCATGATCAATATTTCTATTGATAGTGATGAGCACAACCTTCATTATGATGTTGAGGACCTAAATATACCATTTCCGCTGGAAGATCATGATTACGTATTGATTCTCGGTTATTGCAATGGGATTGTTTGTGTAACAGCAGGTAAAAATATTCTTTTATGCAATCCTACAACGAGGGAATTCATGCGACTTCCCAGTTCATGCCTTCTTCTACCTTCCCGTCCCAAGGGAAAATTCGAATTGGAAACGGTCTTTCGAGCATTAGGATTTGGCTATGATTGCAAAGCTAAAGAATACAAGGTAGTGCAAATTATAGAAAATTCTGAGTATTCAGATGATGAGCGAACATATTATCATCGTATTCCTCTTCCTCACACGGCTGAGGTATACACAACGGCTGCTAACTCTTGGAGAGAGATCAAGATTGATATATCAACTAAAACTTATTCCTGTTCTTGTCAAGTGTACTTGAAGGGATTTTGTTATTGGTATGCAACGGATGCTGAGGAATACATACTTTCATTTGATTTAGGTGATGAGATATTTCATAGAATACAATTGCCTTCTAGAAGAGAATCCGGTTTTAAGTTTTATTATATCTTTCTTCGTAATGAATCCCTTGCTTCGTTTTGCTCTCGTTACGATCGAAGTGATAAGTCTGAATCATGTGAAATATGGGTAATGCACGACTATGATGGAGTAAAGAGTTCATGGACAAAACTACTAATCATTGGACCCTTACAAGCCATTGGGAAGCCATTGACATTTTGGAAAAGTGACGAGCTTCTTATGCTTGCCTCTGATGGAAGAGCCACCTCATATAATTCTAGTACTGAAAATCTCAAATATCTTCATATTCCTCCTATTCTCAATAGGGTTGTAGATTTCGAAGCTCTTATGTATGTGAAAAGTATTGTTTCATTCAAGTGAGTTGAGTGCAAAGTTCCATTTCCTCATATTTAATTTGTATTCATGATATAAGGCTTGCGTTTGCATCTTTTAATTTAATTGCTTTGTGTCCTTTGTACTATTTTGTAATGTTATTCGATTTGGAAGTGTATGAAAACTATTTTCTTTGGAGTTAATTAATAATAACAATTCACATTTTTTTGACTCATTTAACATAACAAAGTTAAACCTTCCAGCGTAGAAGTGCAAACTTTTATAAGTAAAATTCAGGATTCTAAAAAAAAATTACGCAAAATATTTATAGCCTTTTAGCCCCTAATCGTAGTTTGTAAAATACGGAATAGCTATAGTATGTGAAAGATACGTACGTATATTATTCGACAACTTTTCTAAACATTACTTTGAAAAATTCAGCCACTTTTTTTTTTAATTTTAATATTTATGTATTTATTTTAATTAATTAAATAATTATATTAAGTTAAGAATACGTGTTGACTATGTGAATTATATGTATTATTAAAAAAATGTGTGACAATAACTGGTATTAAACATTAAAAATACGTATTTACATGTATAAAACTTGTATTGTACGTTTGACTTTTAAAAAAAAACGTGCAATTTAACAAAACATTAAAATGTGTATAGAAAATAGAAGTATTTTTTTCAAAATTCGTAAATTCGTGTATAATATGTGATTTTACTAACTATGCCCGTAACCTCTCATCAATAAAACAACAAAAATTAAGAAACTAGATTTCATGTGAAGTATCATTTTGAGCAACAAGAAGTGACACGCATTTTTTGATTTCATAATTTTAAAATCATCAAGGAAAATAATGAGTGTATCCACCATGTAGTATTACTGCACTAAGGTGTGAGAAAACGAAGAAATGACCCACATGAAATGTTTAGCAATGGACTAAGTCTCCTTTATCGAATTGATTTTTAGATTAAAACTCAACCCTAAAGCCTTAATAAGAAATTGTTGTTGCAAATAGCAATAGTTATAATTGCCGTTTTAGCCAAAAATGATCTATGAGATTGATATAACTCATCACTTTAGTCACTAATAATGAAAACCGATAAAACTGGTCCCTGAGTTTATCCACCATAAATCATTTTGGTTCACTCGCAAAAAATCTATCGATATCCTCGTTAAATTGTCATGTGAACAACTACGTGACCACCATTTTAAGGGTATTTTTGTCAAATGGACCACTCGACTTGATGAGGATATTGACGAATTTTTCATGGAAAAACTAAAATGATTTACAGCGGTCGAACTCAGGGCCACTTGTATCGATTTTTATAATCAGGGATTAAAGTGAGGAGTTATGTCATTCTCAAGATCATTTGGCCAAAAAGCCTTGTAAATTTCAAAAGTTTTGTGGCGTATTTTATACGAGAGAGAGAAAGGGTGCGGCATCAGTAGAGAGGGGAGAAATTGTAGAATGCTTTGCGATTTTGTGATTCTCTCTATGGCAGTGCCTCTATTTATAGTAAACCAAGAGGAGAGGATTAACTTGTCCTCCAAGTAAGTACAATCCTATAGGGAAAGAATTGCTAGAATAATGGATAATCTAGAATCCAAATCTAACTAGAATTCACTCAGTCACGTACTAAATATTCATAACATTTCCCTGTGAGTGTGTAAATACTCAAGTTGATGTAACATAAGGTTCGACAAAGTTGGGGAAGTTGCCTCGTTAGTATTGATCTAAGAACACATTAGTCTCAAACAGGGAACTTCCTATTGAAAAAAGTCTCACAAAATCCTATTATGGTAAAACCCAATATGGGCCAAAAAACCATATATAATCTGAGGAAAATGGTGAGTTGGATGCAAAGCCAATTTAAACACCTATGAGACTTACATAAGGGTAACACCAGCCCAGGATAGGTGCCTCGTAAAAGCCTAGTCAGGTAGCATAAACTCAAAGGAAAAAATGCTCCTAACTGTAAAGACAACAGTAAATTAAGGCCAAGTGAGTATACTTCAGGATTGTCTCCCTGAGTTTGACATAATTCCAAAAAAGCTAACAATGTTACAACTCATAAAGTTTACGCATACCAATTCCTTGAACAGGCTTTTGGAAAGTAGACTTCAGTAGTGACTTGGCAGAAAGTAAACTTCAGCAGCGACTTGGTGGAAAGTAAACTTCAGCAATGATTTGCTTAACCTCAAAGCTCTTATGCTTTTGTTGTAGATGATAGAAAAAGAATTTTGGGTCAATGTGTTTGGTGTTGTCTTCTTTGATGTATCCCTTCTTGAGCTATATAATACATGTTATGTTATCTTCATAGCTTGCTGTAGAGACGTCAACGATGAAATAAAGTCTACAGGTACTTCGAATATGTTCAATAACTATTCTTAACCAAAAGCACTCTCGATTGGCTTCATAGAGGGTGATTATCTCAACATGGTTCTCAGTAGGTTGCAACTAAGGTCGGTTTGGTGTGTCTCCGATGGTAAATTTGTTATCCGTTTGAGAACGTGTGTTATGCGGTTAGACAAGTACCCTGCATCAGCATAACCAATAAGGCAAGAATTAACCCAAGAACTGAGAAGGCAACAGCTCCACTCAATAATTTCTAGAGATAAAACAACTCAAACCCATCGTACCTTTGATGTAGTGGAAGATGTCTTTAAGACTTGTCTAGTGTCTGCGTGTAGGTTCATTGTTGTATCTCACTAAAAGATCCATGGCAAAGGAGATGTTTGGTCTAGTGCACTGAGCTATGTATAATAATGTGCCAATTGTACTAAGGTAAGGAACTTCTGGTTCTAAGCCCTCTTCATCATCGTCCTTAGGACAAGAAAGATCTTGTTTTGCATCTAGCAGTCGAACAACCATATAGGTACTTGAAAGCTTCACTTTATCCTTATTAAAATGATGAAACTCCTTCTAAATGTAGTTCTATTGATGGATAAGAATACCATTCGAAAAATGTTTGATCTCCAGGCTGAGACAGTATGACGATTTCCCTAGATCCTTTATCTCAAATTATGACTTCAAGTGCATGGCGGTTTTCTTGAGCTCTCCTGGAGTCTTAATGAGATTCATGTCTTTGACATAAATTGCAACAATCGCAAATTCAGAATGTGACTTCTCCATGAGCACGCTAGGGTGTAGTACGTTGTCCACGTATCCCGAACTAGTTGAATACTCGCTCAGACAGTTATACCACATCCATCCGGATTGCTGCAATTCATTGAGTAAACGCCTCTAGAATTATTTAATCCAGTCAATGGAAGTCCTTCTAGAACTTTTATATAGATTTCTGTATCAAGATCTCCATAAAGATACACAATTACCACATCTATGAGCTACATTAATAAGTGATAGGTGATAGGTGATAGGAAACATTATCACATCCATGAATGGTGAATAAGTGATAAGATTTTTATCACCTGCGCAAAAAAGGTTAAAGACACCTGAAATACTTGCAAGAGAAACCAGATTATTGTAGAATAGTTGGCCTAAGCAAGGTTGTTCTCCACATGGATTATTTTAAATAAATTTATGCGAAACCAAATCTCAACTAATTACTTAGAACAAAGTTTTGGAAAAAGGAGATTTAATGGCCTAAATTAAGAAAAATGAATTTAATTAAAAGGGTTAGCAAAAATTTGCAATATTAAAGAAGGAAACAGAGAGGGAGAGAGAGCGAGAGAGAGAGAGAGAGAGAGAGAGAGAGAGAGAGAATTTTTGAAATAAAGTGAGAATGCACTAGGGTTCCGCCGTCACCTTAACAATCCTATGTAGTTCTTTCAATTACTATGAATTACATATGCATATTTGAAGGTTAGATTTTTCTAATATATGTCCTACTTGGAACCTCCAACATTTGACGTATATCTAACATGCAACTCGTTTGTAGTGTCCAGATTGAATGTGAATGTGCAAGACTCATTACATTTTGTGAAAACTTGCTTTGAAAGAAATGAGTAGTTTCTATAAAATGCAACCGAGGCATTGAAGAAAACGACCCTCAACTCATCTTACAAAAAAAAAACTTTTAAAGGGTCTGCAACCTACTTTCCAATTATTCCCTTTGTAGTTCAAACACTCCCTTGCATTCATAGCTCTGCTACTCCCCTTTATAGTATCAATTTCATGTACTAAATTTCATTGTCAGACTAATCCCTATACCTGCAAGAACTTGCTTGACATACATGTGAACTTGCCCGAATAGGTTTAGTACTGGTTTGGTATTGAAGTGCTTTTATAAAAAGTGGGTATAAAAAAAGTTGAGCTCAAAACGGAGTTTGGTAAACACTTAAAAATAGTTTATTTTCACAATTTTGAGTGAAAAAAGCTGAAAACGTGAAGCAGCAAAAAATGAGCTTATTCTCATAGCACATCAGAAACAGTTTTTTTTTTTCAACGCACAACAATACCAAACCAGCCCTTAAACTTTGCCTGGTTGCTTGTACTTATCAATTAATTTAAATTTGTTATCATTTCACGTTATTTAGTGTCCTTTTGTTAACATTTCATGAGTATTCGTAAAGCATTTTTCTTTCATTTTCATTTACACTCTAGTTTGTTCTCTATCTTTACTTTTTTTTTACAAAGATTGCAAAATTGCTTGCATCATCTTTGATCAATTTGGGCACCTCCACACTAGATGATACGACTTTTGATAGTGGTGGAAGCTCCTCAATCTTAGGTCTCCATCTATTCGCTTCTTATACCTGACAAGAATCAAAGATAGCAGCGATTTCAGTTAGTTTAGGATCATTATTAGGATCATTTTGTGCATCGTGATTCAAAAGAAAATTTTCTAAATCATCCTCAATTCGACTCCTCTCAAACTGTCCATTCATTGCAGTCAAAATAAAATTTACAACCTTGCATTCGCCATCTCCACATGGTTGCCTAAAAACATTAAAAATGTTAACCTCCATTATTATATTTACAAAACAAAGTTTCGTAATCCACTCCTACAACTTATGTTAGCATCATAGGTAGCTAAGAAATGACATCCTGAAATTACAGGAATGTGATATTCAGAGGCTAGAAACAGGTGCAGTATCTAAAACAATAAAATCAACGGGATAGTAAAACTTGTCTACTTGGACTAACACATCCTCAATAACCCCTCTTAGGGTTTTAATAGAATGATTAGCCAGCTGCAATTTTACCCGTATCGGCTTTAATTGACCAAGACCTAGCTGCAAATACAGACTAGCACCTAAGTCAAATAAAGCATGATCAACAAAATTATTTCCAATGACACAAGACAAAGTAGGACTTCCCGGGTCTTTGTATTTTGGGGGGATTTATTTTGCAATGTACTACATTCACATAGGCAGCTAAAAACGTAGTTTTCTTCACATTATGGTTTCTCTTATAAGTGCATAAATCTTTCGAAAATTTAGCATAAGCAGGAACCTGCTTAATAGCATCTAACAAAAGAATATTTATCTTAACTTGCCTAAAAAGCTCAAAAATATTAGAGTTATAAACAGCTTTGTTTAAGGGCTGTAAAGCTTTCGGAAAATATATAGGCACATGATATTCCTTGTCATTTTCAAATTCTTTGAGCTTGTCAAGTTTATCATTACTCTTGGTTTTCTCAACCTCCTCAGGTAAAGATGTTGTGTCAATTATTTACCGCTCCAAAGAGTAATCACAGACATAGCATGCTCAAATTCGATCTTAATTGAATTAACATCTTTAGGATTAGCTTAAGTGTTTGCAGGGAATTTTCCTTTTTCATTAACCGACATAGAGTTTGTTAATTTTGAAAGTTGACTAAATAATGAATCAAACTTTTGATCCAATACTTGAAGGGGATCTACATATGATTGTTTATGTTGAAACAAATTAGAAGCAGAATATTGGTGGTTAGGAGCACTTGCCTAAGGGTACAAGTCATTCCTCCAAAGTAAATTTGGGTGATTTCTAGTTGCCGAATTGTATATCTTTGGAAAAGGAGAATACTGCTTCGATAACTTCCAATGGTAGCACACCATTCTTTATAAACTCCTTTTATTTCCTGCAACATTTGACAATTTTTAGCGGAGTGCCCAATCTCACAACAAACATCACAAACTTGGTCAATATCTTACTGATAAACTTGTTAAGGTATATTAGATTTTCCAAATTTTAATGCAACTACCTCTTTGGCAAAATTATCATATTTTACTTTCAATTCATCTTCTTCCCTCACTTGATAAATTCCCTTACTACTAAAAGATGTGGAAGACTTAGAGCGATCAATGCTCTCAAGTGGATTATGACCTTTCCATTGATGGGTCTTCTTAGAAATTTGATCTAGGAACTCTAAAGCATCATCAAGTTCCTTTGACATGAATTCCCCATTTACACAGACTTAAGAAATTGACGATCTCGAGAGAGGAGAACTTCGTAGATGAAACTAGCAAGCGGCTTGTCTTCAAAACCATGATGTGGGCACAAATTCAAGAGATTCTTACATCTTTGCCATGTCTGATACAATCATCCACTCTTTTTTTGACAAAAAAGTAGAAATTTGTTGTTTTAAGGCCTTAGTCTTATGATCTGGAAAAAAGTTTTGAAAAAATTCATCAGTAATTTCAGACCACAAACAAATAGACCTAACTTTAATGCATACAACCAATGTTTTGCTTTGCCTTTTAAAGAGAATGGATAAAAAAATTAATCTTACTCCATCCAATTGATCATGTTCAATATTATAAAAAGTGCTAACACATCTTGTATTCCCTAACATGCACATAAGGGTCTTTATTTTCCAAACTATGAAAAATAGGAAAAAGTTGAACCATTTTATTTTTAAATTCATAATTTGGCATATTAGCAGTAAAAACAATGCATGAAGGAGATGCAACACGAGTTGGATGCAATAGTCTTTCAATGTTCTGGGGGGAGGGTTTTCCTTGCCTCTAATAACTGCATGGTCACTAACACTATCAAAAAGATCCCCAAACAATGTTTCAATTTTAGGTTATGGACACTTACCAAATCTGCCACGTTGATCACGATATGACATGAAAATTTAAGAACGAAGAAAAAAAAGGTAAAAATAAAAATAAGAGTTAATTTTAGTTTACTATCCTGAAGTTTCTTGGTTTTAAATATTTCATATATCAAGTTTTTTTTGTCCAAGTCTGGTACCTAAAAGCATAATTCTGGGACACTTTTATACGTCCGTTAAGTTTTCCGTCAGAACATCCGTTAATTGATGATGTGGCACTTATGTGGATAATGAATTGGCGCTACGTGTCAAATATGAGCCCATGTGAATATTAATTTTTTTTTTAAATTAATAAAATTAAAAATAAAAAGTAAAAATTTAAAATCAATTGGGTCATCTCGTCTCCCCCCTCCGCACCCAGTGCTCCCCGTTCCTAGAGTCAAATCCGAAGGTTTCAAGCACCTTCCCAACCTCCTCTCGCCGACAGCAGCCACGAGCGCCTGCAATGTATCCACCACTCCAATAGATTTGAAATTTTGCAATCCACTCCAATCCAAGAAAAAGAGATAAAAAGATTGAACTGTTTCACCTCTGGGACGAAGATTGTCCGGCCCCGCGAAGGAGGTCCATCCACTTGTTCTCGGCGATCAGACCTGCCTAATGCGGAGGAGTTCCAGTGAAGGAAATTCGATGCATGGCTTCCTTGACTCGTGTCGCATTCTCCGCCTTCAGCGGTGCGTTTATACGATTCTCGTCGACTCTGAACGCCCTAATTATCTCCGAATCGGAATCTCCCTCCTTTTCCACTTATTCCTCATCTGCTTCGTCATCCTTGCTGCTATTTAAGCAACCATTGCGTCCGACGTCTTAATTTAGCTGGAGAGACGAGATTCCTCTCTCGACCTGATTCACAGTGACGTTGTTGGATTGCAGCTGAGAGTGGATCAGGACAGTGCTGTTTCTGATCTGGTCTCCGTTTTCTTCGGAATCGACGGCGGAGACTGGGTGGTAGAAATCGGCGGTGGAGGTTGGGAAGGTGCTTAAAACCTTCGGATTTGATGAGGAGGAACTTGGCGTCAGGGCTGCTATTCCGGGAACGGGGGGCACTAGGTGCGGAGGAGGGAGACGTGAGACCCAGATTGATTTTTAATTTTTTTTATTAATTATTAATTTTTTAATTTTTTAATATTCACGTGGGCCCATATTAACACATGGCGTCCAGTTATTGTTCACATGGGGGCCACGACATCAATTAACAGAGGTTTAGATGGAAAATTTAACGGATGTTGCATCCATAAAATGGAGTTTGAGATGATTGCCGTCATTGATGCTCGAGAATATTGGATGGACAAAATCATCGACTACATACAAAGTGAAAAACTACTAGAGAACAGGAACCTGGCCAGAAAGTGTGAAGATTTGGTTCTAAAAATCCCTGCCTATGCGCTAGGCACCTAGCCACCGCTCGATTAGTCCTAGGTGTTTGAAAATTAAGAAAGTCGCCTAGATTCGCTTAGGCGTCCGCCTAGCTTGCCTAAACCCTCCTTGATCATGACTCTCACTTAGACATAGAATCAATAACTTTCATTTTGCATTTTATTTTTTAAATAAAATTTAAGAGACTTGTTGGATACTTGATGAACACTCATTATATGCTTGTTTCTCATGTTTTCAATATGTTCTAATACTTTATAATCTATATATCATTTTATTTTGTAAGTTTTGTATACAATTATGTGTTTTAAGTTTAAATAGGCACTTATTTATACAACATATAATAAATTTACTTAAATCCGCGTAGTCCACCTAGGCGGTAAGTCCCTGCCCACTACCTGACTAACGCCTAGCGTTTTTTAGAACCTTGGTCAAGATATACAGTCATCCGTGGAAAGCTCTACCGACGCTCCTATTCTGAACCTTATACCTTATGCATCACTCTAGATGTTGGCCTACGAATTCTAAATGAAATCCACCCGGGGGTCTGCGACAATCATGCTGGAGGAAGGTTGTTGGATCGAAAAGTGATAATTCCAAGCTACTATTGGCCCACCATGAAGCAAAAAGCAATTAGCATTGCCCAGAATTGCAATAACGTCCAAGGTACGCTCCTATGAACCCTCAACATGCAAAAGAACTTAATACTCTAATAGGTTCATGGCCTTTCATGCAATGGGGCATCGATTTAGTAGGACTTCTTAAGAAAGCACCAGGGAATAGGCAATACCTGGCGATAGATTACTTCTCAAAATGGATAGAAGCGGAGCCCTTAACAAGAATCATTATTGCAGTTGTAAAGTTCTTCGTTTGAAAAAACATCATTTGCAAATTTGGAATTCCCTGCACAATATTGACAGACAACAGGCTACAGTTTACCAGCTCTGAAGTCACAAATTGGTACAAAGAGCTAGGACCACCCTACAAAGAGCTCTCATATCAGTTCAAGTCACAACTATGCAGAATTTGCATACTAAAGAGCGGACCACCCTAGAAAATGTAGAGGTCCTGAACACTAATCTCAACTTTGCGGATGAGCATTGAGAATGCGCTTAAGTCCGACTAGCAGCCTATTAGCAATAGATCCAATCATATTACAACAAAGGTGTCAAACCCAAAAAACTGCAAGTTGGGCACTTGGTATTGAGAGAAGTTTTTTAGAATACCAAAATCTAAAGAAAAGGAAAACTCGAGGCAAACTGGGAAGGACCATACAAGATCGCTAAAGTAGGAGTCAACTTAACATATCACTTAGATCACAGGATGGAACCCTGATCACCAAGAAATGGAACATCACCATGCTCAAAAATATTATCCATGAATACGCCATCCGAACTACATGTGATTTGATTATTTTCTTGAGATATGTAGGCAGTTCTTTCCAAACCCAATCACAAGCCACCGTATGTACGAAGAAAAGTACATGGGCAGTTCTTTCCAAACCCAATCACAAGCCACCGTATGTACGAAGAAAAGTACATGGAGAACTCATATTCTCACGTTCTTCCATAAGCTTATTGTCAAAAGTGACCTCTGGTGATTTTTTACATGATATCATCTTTTTCTTAGGACTACACCAGTGATTTGATTATCCATCCTAGAGATATATAGGCAATCTTTTTAGATTCAACCACACCCCCTTATCGATCGAATTCTACTGTGGATCATCAATAAAGAAAAGTTATATGTCTTAAAGGTCTGTTCATTCATTTCCTTATGATGCATGAGAGTACCTTACTTATTCCAAACAGAGCACAAACTTTGAAAACTTTGCACAAATTCAAGTACAAAAAAGTTCAAAGTAACACTGTCATAGGAGTATCTTTTAAACCTGTCCATCTTGAACAATTGGCAGTTTGGGAGACAAATTGTAATAAGGGCAATAATAATTGGAGGGATGCAGGCATGGCACATCATGCATTGACCTAGAAATGCAATGCACCATCCAGCCTCCAAAAGGTTTATGCTACCAGCAAGGCTGTAGGTTATAACATTTAAACTCAGGCTCTATTTCATTCGAGGGAATATTCGAAAAAGCGATCCAAAAATCATCCAAGGATGGCTCAGAACTCCAACCTCGAGTACGACTAGTTCTATCCCAAACCAGCATACTAAGCCAAGTATGTTCTGTGACATCATATGTCAACAGGTTTGAATGAGGCATCCAGACTAGGCAATTCCCAAGAGGAATTTTATTCCAATGGAGCTTTGATATGCAAAAATGGTTTGGGTAAGTCAAGTAAGGTAGTTTGATTGGAAACACTCGGGTTTGACGCGTTATATTTGACAAAAGGATTCAAAAAGTGTTTCTAACCCACATGCTAACAACCATGTTTCCAACGAACTTTCATTTAAGATTCAATATAAATGGACACACAATCTAATCTAGGAAGAAAAATCTCTTCATGCACTACATAGCAATTAATGAATCCCTTAGCCCAAGAAATAAGGGCAAGGTAAAGAAGATTTCAATAACTTATCTATTGTAGGATATTTCAGATATGGCATAACCGTCTCAAATCTGATAAATGCATAAATGAGCTCAGATCGGAGGGTTCCTCAAAGGTTTAAAGTTTAATTCCTAGTACCGAAGTAAGGTGGTATTCCGGCTAACGTGATGAGAATCCTTTACAGATGCAAAGTTTGGGAAGAAAAGTTTCTCTGAATCAACGTTAACAAGGGGATCTTAAAACTTTGTCCCGTGCCCACAGACCTATTCCCATTCTACTCTGTAAATTATTTTATTCCTTAAAGTTTGTTTACTTTGAAAACATTTATCAGATTAGAAATTCTTCATGAAAAAGATACACAAGACAAGAATATCCTTACATAAACGCATATTTATTATCAAAGTCACAAAGGAGATCAAATTAGTACAATAGTTTGGTGTACACAAATGCATGTTTATTATCAAAGCCACAAAAACATCCCATCATCTTAAATGAATTGGACTCCAGTGCAAATTATGCACTACATGTCCAGTGAGGAAGAAGGTTGGTGATGGGCACTCTAGTGTGATTTCAACACTTAAGCCACATGAGTGCCACATAGGCGAATGTTTGAACGAAGAACCATCACCATCACCATCAGTGAGCAACAGATGAGGAAAAAAACGGTGATGAAGGACCCCCTAACGAATCTTTGCACTTCATGTAGATCCTATCCTTCGTCAGAGACTGCATGGAGAGTGCTACAAGGGGATGAATGTTAAAGAACGAGTTACAAGAAGTGGGCATATTAGAGAACGAGTTGCAAGAAGTAACAAGGCATTCCTGAGAACGTGGTGAAATTACTATACACAACATGACTTTCTGGGATTAGAATTTTCTTCAATGAAAAACCAAGAGGAAAACTGGGATTGGAGAGGCAGTTTAAGGTGAAAACAGGTTTTATGGCACAAAAGATAGAAGAATGAAGGGAACAGCGACCTAAGGGGGCTATTTAAACCATTGAAAATGAAGAGTCACCAACCTAGAGATCGATCTGGGAGAGAATCAAGGCTAATCAATGAGAAGTATGCATGCAAAACAGAGCCATGCATCATCATGATGGTTAAATTCAGATGGATGCATGATGAAAACCAAGAATGACTCAATTACCTCTTTTAATGAATAGGACTAGCTCGCAATGGTACATATTTCAGCTTACTCCGAAATGCATGGTGTTTGGATAACAATCCATCCTTAAAAGGAATGAGTTGCATCTCAGGCAAACAGTTAGGAGCAATTGTGGGACCATGATTTTCCAGGGCCGGAGTAAGGCTGATCCAAATACAGTTACCTCAGAAGTCCGGTCACGAACTAACCAGTTCCAGGAAGAGTTGTACCATATAGAGTAGCGGTGACACCATAACTTTACCTTGAGGCAATAAGCTGAGTCCTAGGAACTTCACTAGATAACCATGCTTGTTTCGTAAAACATGCGATCTGATCAAGATATGGACACAATCAGATACTATAAGTCTTGGAGTTTTTACAATCTCGAAATTAGCATGCACCACAAGTAGTCACAACTTCTAAGAGGGTGCAATATCTACTTCTAGATATCCTCTAGGATTCTCCTGGCTTAGAATAATGATTTATCTTAAAAAGGTCTTCCTCCCCACGATATAAACACAGCCATCTAGGGTTCATCTCTGGTAACACAATCTAAACAATTTAATTCTCTTGCCCACTGCTTGAGTCTAAAATCATTCACTAACTTGACTTTGGCAACATGATCAATAGGTCAAAGAAGAAACTTCTCTGCTACTTTAATTCGAGGCCTTTCTCCTATATGTTGGAGAAACAATGTCAGGTAAAAGTATATCATTTTTAAATTGTAATACATATTAATTTCTATTAGGATTAATAACAAATTTTTTAGGGTAAATTACAAAAAACTACCTCAACTATTAGTGTCACAACACTTTCATACCTCATCTTTTAAAATTGACAATGTCATACCTCATCTTACGAATTTATGCCAATGTTATACCTTCCGTTGGTTTGACATGAATTTCTCAGTTAAATGCTGACATGACTTGATCCGGGACCCATTTTCTATTAAAAAATTATTAAAAACTAAAAAAAATCATTTAATATTTTTAAATATTAAAATAATAGAGAAAAGTAAAAAAATAAAATAAAAACCAACACTTAGTTCGTCCCCTTCCCCCCTTCTCTCTCTTCTCCCCATCTTCATCTTCTTCCCCTTTCCAGCAACTGCAACCCAGAAAAAAGAAGAGAAAAAAAAACCACTTTGTCTTCCCCGCTCTCACCCCCACCCCCTCTTCTCCCCGCACCCACTCTCCGCACCCAACCTCCCCACCTTCGCACCCACCCTCTGCACCCAACCTCACACCCATTACTTGCAACCCAAAAGAAAATAAAATAAAAACCCAGATCTCGTTGAGGTGGAATTGGGAAACCTTCGCCAGGTCGATTCCGAAGGTTGAGAACCTGGGCGCGGAGAAAATGGGGGGAATGAGTGTGGAGGGAAGATGGTGGGTGCCGGGGGGGGGGATGGACGAACTGGGTTTCCTTTTTTTTTTTCCTTCATCTTCTTCCTCTTTCTCCTTCTTTCTGGGGTTGTGGTTTTTTTTGGGGGGGGGGGGGTTGTGGTTTTTTTTTCTTTTCTTTTTTTCTTCTTCCTCCTCCTTCTTCTTTTTGGGTTGCAGGGGGTTGGGTTTGTGGTGGGGGGAGGGGGGTGAACTGGGTTGGGTTGGGTTTTTTTTTTTTTCCTTCTTCTTCCTCCTTCTTCTTTCTGGGTTTGGTGGGGGGGGGACAAAATGGGTTGGGTTGGGGATTTATTTATTTATTTATTTATTTCCTCCTTTCTGGGTTGCAGGAAGATGGGGAAAAGAGAGGGGGGACGGACGGACTGACCTGAGGTTTTTTTTTATTTACTTTTCTTTATTATTTTAATAACTAAAAAATATTAAATAAATAAATTTTTTTAGTTTTTAATAATATTTTAATAATTTTTTAATAGAAAGTGGGGTCCGAATCAAGCCACGTCAGCATTTAACTGAAACATTCGCAGGCAAGTAATGGAAGGTATAACATTGACACAAATTCGTAAGACGAGGTATGACATTGTTAATTTTAAAAGATGAGGTATGAAAGTGTCATGATACCAATAGTTGAGGTAATTTTTTGTCATTTACCCATTTTTTAACTTTTTCTTTAGGAGGGGGTCTAAGTTCCTGAAGACCGACATGTTCAAGGAAGTTTATGTTCAACCCGACAATTAGACAACTGAGCAGTTGCATGTAAGTTTATGTAATTGTTATTATTCTTACATTTATAAATATTAAAATATTAATATATTAATATATTTTTTCTTATTACATTCTACTATGGTGGAGAAGCATCACAACTTTCCTCGGACACCCCTATCGAGGACGTGATTCTGACCGAGGATGCGAGTCTTAAGATCATGGCTGAGACTCTGGATCATCAGACACTCGGTTGTAGAATGCTCGACACCATGATACTGCGGCCTCCTCTTCTTCCGATCAGATCTTGGGACAGGTTGCCACGTTGACGACACAAGTTAATGACCTGAAGCAGTAGCTTGTGGTCCAAGGCCATTAGATGTCCCAAATCTTACATACCATCCAATTGTCCGGCTTTCAGTTTTCCATGCCATCCTCAGTGTTCGCTCCCTAAATCCGCCATGGGCCTTGCAGGCAAGCCGGGGATTTACTTCACATACGAGATTGGTGGGTGCGGGCGTGCCACTACTAGATGCCGCTAGTAGACGGGATTTGAATGATTGAGGTTGCGCCTTTTGACTTCAAATCAAGAAATTGTGCCATTTGAGTGGGAGTTGCTCAAATTAAGGTTCTTTGTTTGCCTTAAAAATAAGGACTTTACTTATATGGAGAGATAGAACAATACGTAAATGACAAGGTTGCTTGGAAATATAAATGACAGAGGAAAGTGACTAATATTGCAGATTGCTTGTAGATTAAATGACTGAAAGAGGGTTGTACATAAAAGCTACAAATCACATCGATACTACAAGTGAGTAGCAGAGCTAATAAACAAGAAAAGCAAATGATGCTTGGCTAAAAATAAATGTCTACAAGGAAGCTGATGAGCTAATTTGAGTAGAGTTTTGATTGGTTGTTTTGAGTGTCTCTAATCCTTGTGCTTGTGCTCCTTTATATAGAGGTCTGGAGGAAACCCTCCTGCTGAGGTTTTGTACTTGCCCGAAAGAAACTTGGGCAGCTTGCATTGCATTGCTTGGGCAGCTTGTATTTCACTTGCCAACTTGCATGGAGAAATAATATTAAAAGGGGAACTTGCATTTCCACCACATGTTTTCCCACTTGTAATAAACTAACATTAAAAAGAAGCAAGTTGGCTAGTTGGCTCCTTTCATCACACATTCTTGCCCGAAAGCATGCATGGTAGGCTTGGTAATTCCTGACACGACCCGATAACCCGACACGACACGACACGAAATTAACAGGTGTTCGGGTCGACACGATAACGAAACGGGTCGTTATCGGGTAACCCGATAAGCACCTGTTAAGATAACGGGTTTGTTCGGGTATACACGTGGGTAACACGATACACGATAAGCAGAATATTAATTTAATAATTTATAATCCTAAAAAAATACTATAATAATTATATATATATATTAATTTAACAATTTTATACCCCTAAAAACTATAATAATTATATATATATATATTAAATTAACTATAATAATTATAATAATTATATATACTATAATAATTATACCCAAAATATTAACTATAATAATTATATATATATATATATTAAATTTTATACCCCTAAAAACTATAATAATTATACATACAAAATAAATAGATTTAAATCTACTTAATAAATAAATACATATATATACACACACACCATTGAACTTCATGGGATACGAATTATACGAAACTAATTTCAACGAACCAACCGTCAAACATGTTTGTATATACTTCGAGATCGCATACGTCAAAAATTGCAAAAAACAAACATTCAGAGACCAAGTAACGGGACAAAACTTTTCGACGGTTATAAACGAAAAATCACGATTTAACGGTCATTTTAACTCCGATTTTGATGATTTTTTACAACCACACTCCTTGACCCTATATGAATACAATGATTGAATTCGATATTCAATTTAAAATATTTATACTATAAAATCTTATGTTATACTTAATAAAAGTATGAATAAACTCTTAAGTATTAGTGAATCTAGTGTTTTGATGGGATACTCATTCTACAAAACTAGTTTCAATGATCCAAAAGTCAAACATGTTTGTATATACTTCGAGATCGCATACGCCAAAAATTGAAAAACAAAAACATTCAGAGATCAAGTAACAGGACAAAAGTTTTCGACGGTTATAAACAAAAAATCACGATTTAACGGTTATTTTAGCTCCGATTTTGATGATTTTTGACAACTACACTTCTTGACCCTATATGAATACAAGTAATGAATTCGATCTTCAATTTAAAATATTTACACTAGTGGATACCACAAAATCTTATGTTATACTTAATAAAAGTATGAATAAACTATTAAGTATTAGTGAATATATTGTTTTGATGGGATACTCATTCTACGAAACTAGTTTCAAAGATCCAACCGTCAAACATGTTTGTATATACTTCGAGATCGCATACGTCAAAAATTACAAAAAACAAACATTCAGAGATAAATTAACGGGACAAAACTTTTCGACGGTTATAAAAAGAAAAATCACGATTTAACGGTCATTTTAACTCTGATTTTGATGATTTTTTGCAGCTACACTCCTTGACCTTATATGAATACAATGATTGAATTCGATCTTCAATTTAAAATATTTACACTAGTGGATACCACAAAATCTTATATTATACTTAATAAAAGTATGAATAAACTATTAAGTATTAGTGAATCTATTGTTTTGATGGGATACTCATTCTACGAAACTAGTTTCAAAGATCCAACCGTGAAACATGTTTGTATATACTTCGAGATCGCATACGTCAAAAATTACAAAAAACAAACATTCAGAGATCAATTAACGGGACAAAACTTTTCGACGGTTATAAAAAGAAAAACCACGATTTAACGGTCATTGTAACTCTAATTTTGATGATTTTTTGCAGCTACACTCCTTGACCTTATATGAATACAATGATTGAATTCGATCTTCAATTTAAAACATTTACACTAGTGGATACCACAAAATCTTATATTATACTTAATAAAAGTATGAATAAACTATTAAGTATTAGTGAATATATTGTTTTGATTGGATACTCATTCTACGAAACTAGTTTCAAAGATCCAACCGTCAAACATGTTTGTATATACTTCGAGATCGCATACGTCAAAAATTACAAAAAACAAACATTCAGAGATCAAGTAACGGGACAAAAGTTTTCGACGGTTATAAACGAAAAATCACGATTTAACGGTCATTTTTAACTCCGATTTTGATGATTTTTGACAACTACACTCCTTGACCCTATATGAATACAAGTAATGAATTCGATCTTCAAATTAAAATATTTACACTAGTGGATACCACAAAATCTTATGTTATACTTAATAAAAGTATGAATAAACTCTTAAGTATTAGTGAATCTATTGTTTTGATGGGATACTCATTCTACGAAACTAGTTTCAATGATCCAACCGTCAAACATGTTTGTATATATTTCGAGATCGCATACGCCAAAAATTGCAAAAAACAAACATTCATAGAGCAAGTAACGGGACAAAACTTTTCGACGGTTATAAACGAAAAATCACAATTTAACGGTTAATTTAACTCCGATTTTGATGATTTTTTACAACTACACTCCTTGACCTTATATGAATACAATGATTGAATTAGATCTTCAATTTAAAATATTTACACTAGTGGATACCACAAAATCTTATATTATACTTAATAAAAGTATGAATAAACTCTTATGTATTAGTGAATCTATTGTTTTGATAGGATACTCATTTTACGAAACTCGTATCAATGATCCAACTGTCAAACATATTTGTATATATTTCGAGATCGTATACGCCAAAAATTGCAAAAAACAAACATTCAGAGAGCAAGTAACGGGACAAAACTTTTCGACGGTTATAAACGAAAAATCACGATTTAACGGTTAATTTAACTCCGATTTTGATGATTTTTTACAACTACACTCCTTGACCTTATATGAATACAATGATTGAATTCGATCTTCAATTTAAAATATTTACACTAGTTGATACCACAAAATCTTATGTTTATACTTAATAAAAGTATGGTATAGTACTATTGTTTTATTTTTTTTCATAATTATTTTGGTAAACTTCTCATAATTTGAATGATTTTTAATGTTTGGTTTTTCTATGCTTAGTTTATGCAGAAGAGAGTTATGACATGGAAAACCTTACTGAAAACATCATCAACATAACTCTTGAAGGCAATAGATCAAGCCAAAGTTTCAATGCAATTTCATGATGATCGATGTAAATCGAGGATTTTGTAAATTGAGGTTTAAACTTTTGAGAAAGATTTCACAACCTTGAAAACAAAAACTGTTTCATTTTGCATATCCTTGCACATTTAAAATTTGTAATAGATTAGTAGTGTATGTATTATTTTTTTATTAGGCTTTTATTTTCGAGTGTAGATGTAGTACTTAAACGACAAATGTATTTTAATGTTTTGAAGTAATATTTATGTGGCAATGTGTGGTATGTGCAAATTTAAGAAAAAAAATATATTTTTCTTAACGGGTCATAACGGGTCGGGTCACTTTTCCCGTTGGGTAAAGTGACACGACCTGTTAAGGACCCGTTAAGATAACGGGTGTGACACGACACGACCCGTTAAGATAACAGGTGTTACACGAAAACGACACGAACACGACTGACACGACCCGTTTGCCAGGCCTAATGCATGGTGTCTTTCCACCCACTTGCATGAAAAAGCATGCACTTATCTTGATTAAACAATTCTCTTGGCAAACCTCCACCACCCAAACAAATGGGAGAAACAATATTATAATGTCAAATCCCTCCACTTGCATCTAAATATCTTTCCAAGTTAGCTTTCTTGCATATTAATCCTCCAAATGCCATATTTTACCCAGATTGCTCAAATAAGTAAAAATGAGTATATTTTAAGTGCAAACACTCAGCTTCCTAGCTAGCTCAGTTATCAGGTTCCCAGCCATTCCATACCGCACATACCCAGCCATTCGACTCAACATACCCCGACCACTTGCTTTAAATGTATTTTATTTTATTTTATTTTATTTTTTGGTATTAGGATTTTTTTTGGCTTGTACAGACATTTATATATATAACATAAATAATAATGAATCTAATTATTCTTTTTGTGTTTTAAATTAATTAAAAAATGTAATTCAACAACAAATTTAATTAATCTGTAATTTAATAAAGATTATTTAAAAAATTTCGCACAACGAACAACGTTCGTCACCTAAGATTTAAAGCTTGGAAATCTTTCGTCGCAAGAAAGTTGGAACCACGACGTATTTATAAATAAATAAAAAATAAAAATACTTGAAAACCGAATATGATAGGACAAATTTGTTGCATCCCTTTATCCGACGAAGCCCCGTCCCCGCGCAATGTGTTACCTAAGAGCAATTCCACCGGAGGTGGAATAGCCCGGCACCCAGTGGAAAAAACAAGCTGGGACTCAGCCAATTCACTCCAGCCCGTGGAATAGACTGGCACCCAGTTCAAGCCAGTTCACAGGCTGGCCTAAAATCGACAGAGGAAGGAGATGGCTCATTTGACGCCATGTTGACGTCATGGCTACACCCACATAACTCACACACAACCTTCTCATCCTCCATAACCGCATTTCTCTCCATATAATCCCCCTCGCCACACCCACATATCCTCTCACCGCACCACCCCCCCGAATTCCCAAATCGCCTCCGAACTTCCATTCCTCTTCTGCTCTCCGCCGGAAATCAAGAAATGAAGAAACTTTTCAGGGCTTGCGAACTCTGCGACCAGGAAGCCTCTTTCTACTGCCCTTCCGACTCCGCCTTCCTCTGCTCCCGCTGTGATGCCCACGTCCACCAGGCCAACTTCCTCGTCGCCCGCCACGTCCGCCACCCTCTCTGCTCTAATTGCAAATCTGTTGCCGAAACCCCTGATCATCACTCTCTCTGCTTCTCCTGCTCGCTTGAAATTTTTTTCGAAGACTGCAACGGCGACACCATGTCGTCATCCTCGGATTGTTCCGCCTGCATATCCAGCACAGTAATGGGGACCGAAGAGTGAAAGGAAGAAAGAAGAAAAAATAAATAGAGAGAGAGAGAGAGAGAGAGAGAGAGAGAGAGAGAGAGAGAGAGAGAGAGAGAGAGAGAGAGAAAGAAAGGGGCGGAGAGTGAAAGGAAGAAAGAAGAAAAAATAAATTAAGTGATAAAATATTAATTGTTATGAATAAAATAATATAATATTAGATAGGCTGGGTGCTAGCGTATTTTTAGGGATAGAGATGCTTTGGTCTATTACTGTTCATTGGGGTTTATTATTGTTCATTTTAAGTGGATAAATGTGCTGGGTGCTTGCACAAAATCTTTAGGGGTGGACTTGCTCTAAAGAATCCTTGTCATCGACTAAAGTTAAACATGATGATGCTCTATCATAACCTTAAACTTTACGCGAAGACATTCCTTCTTCCCTTAAACTTTAGCACGAAGAGTGCCTTTGTCGCTACTTCACGCCGTGAAAAGGTCTTCCGCAACAAAGTTTTCTCCTTTTTTGCGCAATTGTTTGCTTCTCAACCTTTGTGTGATGAGTTCTAGGTGACGAAGGTTTCGTCACCCCAAATTTAGCACGACGGCTTTGCACGACGAACTTCGCGAAAGATGTTTTCTGTAGTAGTGAACGCAAAAGTTAGAGGTCAAATTAATGAAGTTAAATAGGCCTCATTTGGTATAGAGGATAGTATTGGATATGAATGGGTACAATTTTTAACGTTTGTTGATGGAAGAAATAAAAAATTCAACTTGCAGGTAGAAGATGGATTACTTAGTCGAAAACTTATCAATTCCAATCCCTTTCAAAATAGTCGGACTAGAAAGGGAGGATTTTTTTCACATCTAGTCCCCTCAAAGTGAAAATTCATTTTCCTCTACCCTAATATGGCTTGAATTTAAAGGGTTCTCAATTCTAATTCAATCCTAATGTCCAAATGATAACCTAAACTACCATAGAACTCCAATGCTGCTTCTCTTCTTGATGCTTCTATGAAACTTCTTCTAAATCTCAGATTTTGCTCTTAGTCAATCTCCCAAATCCTAGTTTAGTTATTCAGTGGGAACATGTATCTAATCTTATTTAACCCTCTCAGAGTCTGCATGTATTTGTTAAAAATGGCTTTTGAGACCTTCCCAATAGTTTTCCACCTGGGCCACAAATTTTTAAAACCAAGTTTAAGATTCAATTTTAGACCTTCCCAAACCGTGGACTCATCACCAACATAGCGTGTAATCTTCATATAACTTAAGCAACTGTCTTCACACTTAACAACAATACATTTACCATGATCAGAATTCTAAAACAAAGATTTGAGCTTGGTGATGTTGTAGTTTGCTGCTCAAGCCTCCAAAGATGTTGAATTGTGCATGAAAATATTTGTGCACCTTACTCATTTAATGAGGGCATTTTTGTTTTCTTTAGAAAAAGTCCAAATGTCGTCTCGAAAACTTTTAGGATATTTCTGCCCCCGCCCACACAAACAATCAGCACAATATTTATGCCCCGCCAAAGGTATCCAGTATTAAGAGCGGGCCTAGCTAGTACTGCTACTTATATATACAGTACGGTCACTAGAATACCTCCAGATGACCATTTTCATATATATTAAATTAGTTGTGAGTTTTAAATAAACACAACTTCTCACCTAAGTTTATCCAACCACTTAGGTTTTTTTTTATTTTTTTTATTTTTAATTGCTTCAAAAGACAAAAGAAGAGTTTTAATCAAAACCAACATTTTGGTTTCTATTGAATAATACAGAAGAGAAAAAAAGATGTTGGTCTATAGTGAAGTTCAGAAATTGGGGGTGTAATTAAAAATTGGGGTAAACTTAGATGAAAAGTGGTTATGTGATTGTATTTTTAATGAAATTTTTTTACTTGATTAACTAAAACTCGTGTATGAATATGTGAATTTTCTTTTCTTAGTTAATTAAAATTATGTGATGTTACATGCGGGCCCATGTAGGGGTATCATGTGAATTTTTCTTCCCTAGTTAATCTAATGTAGAATTAAAATGTAATGCCTGAATGGTTATTTTTGTATCAATAAAAAAAAAATAAAAATAGAAAAATTTGAACATATGATTCTCCATAAAACTCGAAACTAAATGGATCACCCCTGTTTTCTTTGGAAAACTCAGAAAAACGCCAACTGTGGATCGCCCATGTTTTCTTTCATAGCTATATACGTTGTGGTTATGGAACTCCAAGTTTATTTAGTACTATTGGATTTTGGCATCTTATGTGGTGATATGTTTAATAATCGAACATTGATCTACCAGGCCTTAGGGACTTGAGGTTTAATTTAGTTTGTCACTCAAACTGGTGTTCTTTCCTGTGTATCTATCTATATATATAAAGAGAGAAGGCCAATTTGGTGAAGCATTCAGAAATGCCAAGAAAACCTCTTTGTTTTCTTCACAATTGAAATCCAAAAAGATGAAAAAATGAGGACAAATTGGTAAAAAAAAAAATGACTGAATAAAAAAAAAAACTATATTTCAAGAAAAAAAAATCAATAAATAACTGTCTAAGAAAACAGGGTTAAGAATGTAAAAATGTGAACATACAAAAGAGAAAATTCACATTCTCGATCCCACGTTAGCATCACATTCACTCCATCTATCGCACGTTAGCAGTTGCAGCGGTTTACAGAACGGAGATGGAACCGCCCTTTATCCCACGTTCCCAATCCCCACATAACATACAAAAGAGAAAATTGGATGATTTTGTCGACCTCAATTTTGTCTTCCGTTCAAACCCCCCTCCTCCATGCTTTTTCTGTAAGATTTCTTCAGTTGAAACCGGCAGTCCGGAAAATAAATGCATGTTCACACAAATTGGTGGGGATTTCCTCACCCTGCCTAGGCTGTTGAATCCCAAAACTAACCGACTCTTCCTCCTCAGGTAATCTAAATTTGCATTTGTACGTGTTTACAGTGATTATATGAAGCTCAATTTGTTTATGTTTTGGTAATTTCGTAGTACAAAGGCTGGAAATCGATACTGTACGTAGTTTCGTTTCTGGGATTTAGTTTGGATAGTTTACATGTGTAAGTGGATTACGTTTTGGTGCTAAGAAAAGTGGAGGTTGTTTACTGCTCTAATTCTGTGCTACATGCTTGGAATTTAGGAGCAAACTAAAACATAGTGGTAATTTTAGAAAATAAATTATTTTAAGGATATCATTTATCTCCTTCTTAATCTGACTATATTTGTACATAGCAAAGTTTTGGCGAATTTAGGTTTGTCTGATGTATTAAAGTGTATGACAGTTTATGTATCTATTTGTGTGTTTAATCAGTAATCCAGTTAATCAAGGTTGCTTTAATCTATGAAAAGAATAAGATGGTCATTGAATTTTGAATTTTAGTGATTGGTTGATACTGTAATTAGTTGTTTAGAGATGCAGATAGTTTGATGAACTAGGCATCCGAGAAATCTGAGTAGTTTAGGGAGATTTTTTAAATTAAAACATACCTTTGCAGCGCCTCCTCATCCAGGGGAACAACACATGTTAAGAAATTTTGGGGTGCTTTGTTGGTCATTGGGGTGAGGATGGGGATGGGATGATTCGGTTGAAATGGATTAAAAAAAAAAAATGCATGCACACAAGGTTTCTTTCGGAGTCTTTGTTGAGTTTCTAAACTTTCCTCTCTGGTTTTCTAATTATTTTCTCAATTGTGATTTTTTTTACCATTTTCCTTTGAGATTTGTGCGTGTGTATTTGTTAATGCTCTGTTTCTTCGTTTTTACAGGAAATGGAACTGCTCTCTTCCTCTTCTTGGCACCCACGTATGCCCTTTCTCTCTCACATTCTTTCATTTGGGGTCCAAAGGTGATGCCTTTTTGCCTAAAATATCATTTTGTTAAATGACTGATGATATTTTCATTCTCTACACATTCTGCATAGTTCAAAAAGAAAAATCACTCTCTATCTCTTTTGCTTTTTGTGGCTAAAGATCATGTCTTTTGTGTCATAAATTTGATTTTGTTAATGGGATTATGTATATTGGATAATCAAAAAGCTTGAATTTTTATTGGGTTTCTTCAAATTTCTGTGAATTCTACTGAGTAATTTTGAATTATTTTTGGGTTTCTTTATCAGTTTTCTTATTGAGCCGTGCACTATTGCCATGGATTTGGATGGAATTGATGGGCAGGAGAGAGGTGAGGTAATCGGATTTTCATTAGAATTCCACTGTGTTTTTCTAGGGAGGATATAGTAAGAGCTGCGAAATGTTATATAGTTTAACTTCTCGGATTTATTAATCGTTTGTGCTTATTCCGAACATCATTTTTTGTTTATGAATGAAAAAATCTATACAAAAAAGGAGAAAAGGGGTGGGAAAGGTGCAAGAGAGGGTAGATTATGAATTCATGCTCCAAGTGTGCAATAGGTTTTTTATTTATTTATTTTTCATCGCACATACATTAAATCTACACAATTATAGTTCTTCTCGGATTTGCATTGGCGTCCTTCAAGTAGGTGGTGGATCATCTGTTCATATGGTTGTGTGAATAGTAGAGTTGACGATGGTTAGAGAAGTGAGTGAGTACATAATTATGGGTGTGCCAATTCGGGTTAGGACTGGAATGTCCAACATTAGAGAGGGAGGATTTTCTGGTCCTGGAGCTCATGATTCATGGAATTGCAGTATGGGCCAGGCTGTGCAGTTCCAATTGCTTCAGTTGAAGAAAGAATGATGAAATTATGACTTTGTAGAACATCTCATTTCTGTTTTCGGGTAATTTGAATTTTTTTTTTACATTCTTTTCTTGGGCAGTTTAAGGATTTGTCTGATAACCAGTTTGTTTTTCTGTTTTTAGTTTTCACATTTTTTAATGGTTTTTTTTAACAGATAGTAGGGATAATGCTTGCATTCTTATGCAGTTGGTTTGAAGTTTGATTTCTTTCTAACCAAAAATTTGTTTACTACCAGCCCTTGGTGATAGGATACGACTTCTTCTTCAATGCCATCATCGAATAAGGTCCATGGTGTGCAGATTACTAGACTCCGAGACAGTGATGAGTGGGATGAAGATAAGAGAGCAACAAATTAGGTACAAGAATTAAAACCTTCAACAACTCCTCACATCATACGTATTTGGAATAAAGTCCAACAAATGAGGTACAACACCATTTCTTACCTTATTTTTAGTGGCATTCTCTATATGAGTTTCATGTGAAGATGCATGCGAAGATTAACGTTAAGGAATAAAACAAAATCATTAATAATTGAAGCCAAAAAAGTATAACATATATGCGTCTGTACATGCTCACACACATGAAATTGTCAGGTAAAATGTCCACGGTCTTGACAGCATACACGTTTGAAAACCGAACGTATATCTTCCACCAGGTCATCACTACATTATCTCAAAGTACAAAGGTTGAAGTACAAGACCAAGGTAACATTTCTTACTATTTAATTTTGTAAACATGATTACAATTTGTTACCTAAAACTTGACAAATTATTTATCTTTCAGTATTCTAAAAGTAACTGGAGTAAAAGTATTGCCATGAGAAAATTGTCAAAGTTAAAGGTATTTTGGTTAAATTGCTTACAATCTTTATATTTGGGGAAATAAGGCATATATATATAAAGTGAGCACCCTAAAATAGTGAAACATTCAAAATACCATAAATTGCCCTTTAAGAATTCCTAATAGGTAACAACTTTATTAACGATAATCTTTCAATATGCATTTCTCACTTATCATTTAACTCTTTTTATTTGATTTTTAATTTTCTCACTATTGTTTGAAGATTGGCAATGACAATTTGAAGTGTCAATCAGGAACGAATGGGTGGAAATTGCAGCATTGATGTCAATTTTCTTTTCAAAAGAAACAGTGACATATAGACTTTATGGGTATTGTGAAAAATGTACATATTGTGATGTAGGTTTTATATTTTGACATTTAAGTTGTTTTGTATTTTGCTACGAGTACTTATTGTTTTCATCCACTTTTTTTTATTCACATCTACTTACTATTGTTTATGAACTTTAGGTGGGAACTTGCTGTTGTACCTTGGCCGGTTCATTAGTGCGGAAACGAGATTCAGATTACAACCTCACCAAATCACACTCACAGTTGAACAGAATAAAATACAAGAAATAAAGACACCGAGAAATTTACGAGGTTCGGCAAAAATCCTGCCTACGTCCCCGGAGAGATATTGCTCTTCACTATGAGAATAACAGTACAAGTACACATGAGTTAAATCAACATAACCCAATCCCTAATCCCTTGCACACCCACTCATAGAATTTTCCAAAGAGCCTCACTCTACCCCAAAAGTTCTTTCACTAGAATACTTTTCACTCTAGTTCTCTTGATTTTCTCTCAACCCATGTTCAACATTTCCCATGGGAGAGCCGAATGCTCTCTCCATCTTGATGCTTTCCTCATACATTCTCAGGAGAGAACCGAATGCTCTCTGATGCTTACACTCTCACTCGGCAAGCCTCTTCACTTATAACAACAAAAGAAAACCACCTTTGAAAGGCCACAAATCAAGGGCTAGACATGATGATGTCTCCCTTTTTCTTTGTCCCTTTCTTTAGCCAAAAGTAGATGTCCCTTTTTTTAGCCGAAAGTAGCTAGCACTCCACATGGTTGAGATGAAATTGTTGCCAACTCATAATTATATGAGCCAATCACAACACTTGCTTCCAGATGATGTTGTTTGACAATTGCATGAATAACATTTAAATCATTACTTTAGGCAAAGTGAAAACAAAAAATATGACAACTTTTTAAGACATGCATGATAAAGATAAAGTTCCTGTTTGCCCAATACATCTAAAATATATCTTGACAATTACAATAGAAAAAAAAAATAACACAATACACCTTTAGGGGCGCGTAGCGCCCGTAATGCAAAAATGCCTCTCGCATGCACGTTAGTGCGTGTGGAGAGGCTAGTATTGAATAATACAGAAGAGACAAAAAGATGTTGGGCTATAGTGAAATTCAGAAATTAGTGATTCATGGGAGGCAGCGTTAGGGTGTTTGTGGTGCTGGTCTTTGAGGGTAATTTTAGAAGAAACATGGTGAAATTAGAAAAGGTTTAAATTAAATTCTTAATGGAGTGTAGATAAAAATTGGGATAAACTTAGAGGAAAAGTGATTATATGATTGTATTTCCAATGAAAAAATTGACTAAAAAAATATTGAAGTTTTATTAAAACATGTGTTAGATTACATATTTGATTCTAGTCATTTGATGTATATTTAATTCAAATTCAAATTCTGTTTTTGTTTTAGAGTGATGATAGACCCACCCCATTATCCTATTTTCCCACCCACATTATAATTTCACCCACTATAAAAAAAATTTAAAAACTAAAATCTTATTTCCCCACCCACTATTATTCCTAAAATAACCTTATATCACATCACCACCTCTTCATTGTACTCTTTGCACCCCAATCCTTCCCTCAACTTCCATTAGCAGCAAAATCGGTTAATTGGTAGCCATGGTTGCGAGTAAGAGGACAAAGTAGGGAAGAAAGAGTAGCCTGTGAAGGACAACTAAGCCTCTTCCCCCTATCATCCCATCCCTCTTCCCCTTCCGCCTCTATTTTCAACCTTGCCAACCCAAAATCCCTATTGAAATGATACAAGGGCAAAATTCCAGACCCACCCCATGTTCAAGTTTTAATTGTATCTAAGTATTAGAACATGAAATGAATTTCAGGGAAAAAATGACACAAGGGCAAGGGAAGCCTACAGTGAGGCTACAATGAAAGTACTAGAACAACAACAACTTGAATTGTGGCTCAGTTGTGGCGGTTGAAGTCGAGCAGAGAGATGAAATGAAAGAGAGAAAACTAGAGACAAAGAGAGAGAGACGGTGAGGGAGAGAAAATGGGTAGGGTTTAAAAGTCTTTTTCTAGAAGGATAAACATGTCTCTAATATTTTCATTAAAATGTGGGTGAAGAAAGAAGATAATGAGGTGGGTTTATCAGCACTCTTGTTTTAATGTTTAATGTATATTTTTATTTAGTATCACCCACTAAATATTTTGAATTTATTAATACAAATTTTAATTTATTAACTTTTTTTTATCTTCAATTATATTCTTATAAATGTTGAAACATCCCAACCCAGAATGTCCACCATGTCCACCTGGACACCCACATCGAGCTATGCTAATCGACAACAACATATAAGTTATCATGCTTGCATATCCATCATTTGAGTCTCCAACAATTATTCCAATAATTACATATCAAATTTGACCTATGGACGAATTTGCAAGCATACAATCAGAAAGGTGAAACGGCCATAAAGTGATGGTGTTGTGGAAAGTGCAAGTAAATTAAAACCTAAAGTAACTAATACTAGAGTAAGCACATGAGCGGGGTTGAGCCCTTATCACTGGGTGAATAGCATTTATACCGTAATGAGAAACATCATTAACATCAGCTTTTGCCAGAAATCCTCGTCATCACAAGAACTCTACCACTAAAATCCTAAAGGAGCAAATAATAAGGGTGAGTGGGCCTAAAAATAAAGTTTTGAAAACTTTTTCCAAAACGGGTAACCCCTCATTGTAAACAAGTATATAATTTTCCGGAAATAATAATACTACGTAATATTGGATAGTACCCAACAAGTACAGTAAGTTGAAGAATACATGGTATGTACACAACAGTCGTGTGACAGCATAAGTCCCTGCTCATTAATCTACGTAGTCACACAATTCCATGGCAAAGGTATTCTAATAATGGAACATGTTGGGTGTAAGTTTTACATTCTAGTACTACATCATGTGAAGTTGATGCTAAGTGCATCACATACGAGTCCAAACATCTAACCTAAGGACATGTTGACACCTAACTCTGGATCAAAAGTGAATGTAAATAGTGCATGTGAACACACACATGAAGTTGGTCCTTGACCTAGGACTGTACAAATATCTAAGAGGCATCGTGCAAACAATTAATAATGAGCAAATAAGATGAAAAAATGTCATGCCACAACTTTATGCTTACAAAAATAGTATAAAAAGTCTATTTGGAAAGCTAAACATGGCTTGTCACATCAATGGATACAACAGATGATGGTCCCTACACATCACTACCAATTATTTCAAAAGGTTTTACAGACTCAGGATTTCTTGGTTCAAAGACTTGCCTAGACATTTTACCACTCAAACAGGAACTACAAATATGTTTATTTATACCACATGTGTAAGTAATCTTGGAATTCGAAAACATACTATTTAACTTCATTGGTACGATTCCGGAGCCTATGATGCCACAAAAATGCCTTTATTAACTGTCCCAGAAAAGCTTTTGGAGTAGACTGCAGCTGTTCATTATACTTGAAGAACAACTGTTTGGGGATGTAATACAGGCCTCCATTACTCTTTCCTCTCATGAGAATTGTCTTTGTTGCTTTGTCCTGCACCCAAAAATTATACTCATCAAAGATTACATAAGATTTGTTATCCCTACACAAAATGTAAATAGATAAAAGACTCGCTGCAAGTTCCGGAACATGCAAGACAATATAGAGATGTAAAGGTTTTGAAGAAGTTTGAATTGAGGAAAAACCAGTATTCTTCATAGGAAGACACTCTTCACTTCCAACAGTTATCTTTTGATCCCCTCAAATGGTGTAATTAAACTCAGATCTGCCATATCTCCTGCTATATGGTGGGTTGCTCCAGTATCCATAATCCATACTTGACTGGTATTGCAATCTGGTGAAGCTTGTGCAGTCATTGCATTGATAGTTGCTGGTGGTTGTGCTCCCTGAAAGGTATAATTGCTCCTATGAAAGCAATTGAGTACATGTCCTCGTTTGCCACAGATTTGGCATTCTAACAGATGCAGGCATTTGTTCATTCATCTAGTAGCAGTTAGGAGTACTGTGCCTTCTCTTGCTACATATTTGACACTCTGGAATTATGTTAGACCTCTGCCCTTTCCATTCTATGAACCCCATAAAGATCCATCTTTATTTCCAATAGATGATCGATCAAAACTTCCATTATTTCTATTTGTAAAACCACCTGAGTTGTTTCCAAAATTTTCTCCATTGCCTCCATCAAAACCTTGGCCTTGAGTTGTATATAGGACCATTGTATCATCCATTGTCTCTTTGAGAATGAAACTGTTGAGGTATATTTTTCCTTGAGTAAAGTGACCTCTAGAAGGGCCATTTCTATTTCCATTGAATCTTTGAGACTGTCCAACAAAACCATATCATCTATTTGATTGTTGTCCACCTTCAAAATTTCTTGGAAAGACATCTCCTTGGTAGACTTGTCTGCTAGCTCCTGTTGTAGATGATTCACCTTGATGAAATTGTATATTAGCTCCAGCAATAGAGGATTCCCCTTGACAAAACATTCCAGTCATTGGTAATTGCATAGAGGTTTGAAGTTCTTTAACTGTCTTCTCTGCACTAAGTGGCTGTGCATGAAACTCTTTAAGAGTTATAGGAGATTCTCTATCAACTATTACCAGTCCTCATCATGTTATACTCAGAAGGTAACCCTGCTAGTGCAGCAACAATAAGATCATTATCTTATATGCTTTCTCCAGCAACAAGTAACTGATCCTTTAGATTTTTCAATAGAATAAGGTACTTCTCAATTGAATCATCTCCCTTCTTAATGGTATGAAGTTCAGTCTTCAAGTGATTAATTCTGGCTCAAGATATAGTGGCATAATGATCAGATAGCTAAGTCCAAGCTTCATATGCAGTCTTGCTACCAACAACATATTCAATTGTTTCATCACCAAGTGTAGTAATTAACAGACTTAACAGTGCTTTATCAGTTTCTATCGAATCACGATATGCCTAAGTAAGTTCTTTGGTAACCCCACTTTGTCGAGATATCACATATTTTGGAGGACAAACATTGCACCCTCAAAATAGTCAAACATAGCTTATCCTTCTAGCACAGATTGAAATTGAAATGATCACTTTGCAAAGTTATCATCTTGCAAACGGATAGTGACCATGCCTAGTATACCATCAATTCGAAGAGGTGTAGAAGCCATTTGTATTATCAATGAAATAGTAATCAGATACTCTTCAAGAAATCTCAAACATATACTATCGAATTTTCAATTTTTCAGATCAAATCACAAAAAAAAAAAAAAAAAATTTAATGCATCCATGGCTTCATGCCTTCAACAATTTTCAAGATTCAAGATTCTATAGCTAGTAATCAATCAAGATTCAACACTTTGCACAAAGATTTCACAACTTCACAGATTTAAATCTTCTTGCCTTTAACAGATTTCAAGATGCAAGTTTTCACACTTAACTATCAAACAAACAAGAATTAGCTTCGTGCGTTAACAAAATCATCAAAACACTGAAATATTCTGGAATAATTTAGCCAGATTCAGCTCAAATTCAGGAAAAATCACACTTGAGATTGATCACTGACAAGAAATTGAAGATCCCACCGCATTGATGCAGATCACAAAGCTCACATATCCTTCAGAAATCAGCTTATTTCACCTCACCTCCCAGGTAAAAGACGAACCTGAGCTGGATACCATATTAACAATCCAACAGTAGTGACGAAATGAAGAAAACTCAGAGTTGCAGTAATGGAAGCTGAAGCGATACTAGAGAGAAAGATGGATATTTCTGAATATTGCAATGTATAAGAAGATATTTACACTTGTGACTACTACTATTATGGTAACTTGGAAACTTAATAGCCAAGTAAGCTCCTAACTACCTAACAATCCAAAGCATAGGATTGTGACACTTTTCCTAACACAGATGATGCTATGTGGCATTTATACAGTTATTACAGTTAATAAATTGCTCTTATATATTTGTGTCCCAAGTTAGGGTGTGTTTGGAATTGCAAAAACTGCTTTCAAATAATCAAAACGTTTTTGGAAGCGTTTGACATAAATAACTAGCAATGTTTACGAGTTATGAAGACTGTATTTAGCTATCTTTTGGAAGCACTAGAAAGTAATATTTCAAAGCATTTGGATTCCTGAAAAAAGTTAAGGTTCCACCATAGAACTAATTGGCAATATGGAGAGTATCTCAACTTACTTATAAGCACATGTAAGGTCTCTCCTTGCATTCATTCTCAACAATTTTTAGTTATTTTTTGTTATACTTCTTATAAAAAGTGCTTCGAACATAACTACTTTACGTTTGTGAGAGATTTGTGGAAGGTACTTTTACAATGAAGTGTTCTTTCGAATGAGCACTTGGTAGGTGCTTCTTCAAAAAGCACGGCAAAAAAAGCACTTTTTGTATCTAAATGTGCTTTAAGTGATTCTAAAAGCCTTACAAAACAAGTGTGTAGCATACAAATGCAATCCATGTAGCATTACTTGCACCCAATAAAGAAGCTTATATATGAGAAAACATATGATGGAAAGTACCTGCAAAAAATAGCTTGTCAGCTATCCATAAATACTAAGATACAAATCAGAGGTGCCATGACCGCAATGTAATCCACAACTGGCTTCTCACTACTAAAAACATTCCCCAAAACGTAGCAGCAGCAGAAGACAATTGTGCTCACAATAACTGCCTCAGAGAGTGATAGAAACATTGTGGCCCATACTGTAATGATTCGTCCCGAAGTTTACAGAACGTCAAGGGCAATTTTGTAAATTCACTTTGATTGGGAGATATTTTGTCATGTTTGCTTTTTGGTCTTAATTGGTGTGCCCAAGGGGGGCCTACCCTTTTGGTTTTGTCAACGGCGGAGTATCTGTGAGTGGATCATTTCCAAAATGCATGATTTTATTATTAGAAATGCATACATGAAAAACATGATTTTATGACTACGTTTTATGAAATGTTTATAAGTAAATCAAATTTACACTTTATGAAATATCATGCTTTATTGAATTTACGTTCTTTGAAATATTTATGATTATATATACTTATGAACATGGTGATGATGTTTTGAGCTAGAACGCTCCTATGGATTTATGATATGATGTATGAGCTATTGAGCTCCGATGAGATATATTTTGGAAAGACCATGTTCTTGATTTTCTATGCTTACTTAGTGGTTATTCATAGTATGTGCCTTTGGGCAAATGATACTTGTATATGGTTTCAGTCAAGTGATGAAGAGCCTTTAAGGCGAATGATATTTCTATATGGCTTCGGTTGGGTTATAAAGGGCCTTCGGGGAAATGATACTTTTATATGGCTTCAGTCGGGTGATGAAGGGCCTTCAGCCAAATGATGATACCACTACTAAGCATACTATATATGATATAAAAGGTTTTATGGCATGCTAGGGTTTTCGGAAAACCTATTACTTATTATGCTATATGAGTTTTCTAAATCTGAGGGTTAGTACGTTGATGAATAACTATTTTAGTGTTACTTACATATAATTTTGGTCCACTCATGTTTTGTTTTGCACCCCCTTCAGGACTTAGAATCGAGGCGTACAATCCCGGTGTCAAGGAACTCTCGCATCGTATCTTCTAGTCCTTTCGGTATAGGACCCATTTCTTTGTTCGTACAGTTTTATAATATTCCTTTTACAATGTTCTGGATTAGTTGTATGCTCTGAATACGTTCCACAATTGCATATTCATTATAGTTATATTTACGAGTTTTGTTTATGTTCGCTCTTTTTTCATAGTTCTCTTGCATGTTAGTCTGGCTTCGTCACCTGAGGGTGTCAGCCAACATGTGCCTACCCTGGACTTTGGAAGATATCGGGGTCGGGCATGACAATTTGGTATCAGAGCATGGATTGTTCAGAGCATACTTCGGATATTCGGTTACTGTTGTAGTTGACACCATATGGATGGCACGACTTCTGGATTTGGTACCATTCGGCGCAGTTATGCAAACCTTTTCCTATCCTGAATTGTCACATTCTATTTGAAGTACAAATTTCATGTAAGGATTGTGCCTCATCGGTGACGAAATGGATTGTTGGACGACTTTTAACAACGAACTGATACTCTGCGACATGTGTTCCCTAGGAATGGCAAATAGAGTCGGATTTACATTGAAGTGATGTGAAATTGAAAAATATCAGTAAGATGAAGTCTAGTTAAGGCCAGTTGATGGTTCGAAAATGTGATGTTACTATGCGACATGTGTTTCCTAAGAATGGCGGGCTGAGCTGGATCTACATAGAAGTGTTGTGAAACAAAAAAATCTTAGTGGGATAAAGTTTGGATAAGACCAACTTTTTGACAACACTTCTATGTAGATCCAGCTCAGCCCGCCATTCTTAGGAAACACATATCGCATAGTAACATCACATTTTCGAACCATCAACTGGCCTTAACTATGTGATATGTGTTCCCTAAGATTGGCGGGCAGAGTCATATCTATATGGAAATTTCTTGAAATATCTGAAGTTCATGTTAGAGACAGTGAGGAATCACCAGTTGTAAGCATAGTTTAACAAGTGTTAGTTTGGTGGGATCAAATCAATGTTCTCGGATTTGTCATTCCGGCTGAGGAAATTAGTGTGGACCCTCAGAAAAAATCTCGGCGATTGTTCTATTGGCAACCTTCTTACTTACTCCAACAACGAGGTTAAGATCACAAAACATCGACAGTCAGATGTACACCAATTAGATACTTTTCTTAGGAGACTCCTTTGTAGCAAATGCTATTCTTATCAATTTTCAAAAAGGTTGCGACCGTTGGAAATTGAAATCCTCACAAGGTGTTGTTAAATGTGAAATAACTTTGGTCTTGTCACTTTCTATCGGCAGTTCTTAATGATTCTTTGTGCATAGCCTTATTCCTTTTTGGCTAGGGAGCAAGTCAATCTTTTTGACAACAGAAGTATTGTCGCACTTGATCATTGTTTTTACACTTTTCGATGATATCGATAAATTTTGAATTTTACGGTGATGTTTTATTGAATGTTTGGTTGCACGCTGATGCAGCATGACCAAGTAACTCATGTGCCTCTTGATGGTTAGAACCGTATGAAATGAACCATATTATCTTTTACCTTGAGCCAATGGTTACCGTCATACTTGAAAATCTAATGACACCCTTTCTTTGTAGAAATTTTGTGGTATGAAGGTTGGGAACAAAAATTTTTGGTGTTTGGAACATCATCTTACTCATGCTTCTGTCCCTACTTTTCTTGACGTTAATGGTGAGTTTTGAGCCACTCGTTTTACATCCTTTCACATTTGGGTTGTTTTCTAATGTAGCATGGGAAATTTATCGCCTATGGTCCCGGGCATCTTGAACCTCACGGAAGGAATTATCTTATTCATGACCTAGAGTTGGCAACAATTTCCCTTGTTGTAAAATCTGGTGATGTTTTCTCTACAACAAAAAGTGTTACATCCTTTCTGACCAATAAAGTTGTAGTGAGTTTTCACACAGAATGAGTTAAGTTTGGGACGGGATAGGTGCATAGAACTCATCAATGATCTTGTTTGCATTTTTTAGTACCATCTTGGTTAGGTAAATGTCGTAGCTAATGTTGTTAGTCAAAAATCCCATGGACAACTTACCTTCATCCGAGTTATCCATGTTCCATTATCATTTTCTCTTTGAGGAATTGGCTTTGCTTTGGCATCCAATCCACAGTGAGTATTGTCGGCTCACTCCTTAGTCAAGCCTATATTGGTAGATTTTGGGTAAGAAGCCCAAGAGTTTAATCAGTAATGTGAGTGTTTGAAGGAGAAAATGTCAGATGACATGAGACAAGATTTGAAAGTTTGAGGAGTTGGAACTCTGTTGATAAGAAACAAATTGTTCTTGCCTAAGGGTGAGGAAGTTATGAAAAAAGAAAATTCTTTATGAGGCTCACATTTCATCGTATCCCATGCATGCTGGCAGTACTAAATTGTACCACTTTTTTCGTCCGCTTTATTACTGGTATTATATGAATAGGATATCGATGAATATGTGAGTAGCATATGATTACTAATAAGTGGAAGCTGTGAGATGGAATCCATCGGGCTTATCTCAATTTCTTTCTATTCCTGTTTAGAGGTGGGAAGAAGTTCCCATGGTTGTCCTTCTTGGGTTGTCGGGGACCCACTGAGGATGTGAATGGAAATGGGTGAATGTCACCATAGATTTCTGGTACAAACCACCTTGTACACGTGGAGACTATGACGACGTTTCAGTATTTATTGATCAACTCACTCGTCATTTTATCTACCAATCTGTGAGGACTATACTTCGACCACTTGGCATAATTCTTCAGTTTAGACTTTTTTAGATCAACGTCTCGATTAACATCAATTACGACCGTAATCCTAGGTTCACCTCCTGGTACTGGAAGGCATTCTAGTCAACTTTGGGTTCATGTTTACCCTAAAACACTTAGTATCATTTCTAAGCAAACAGACTGTTCAAGAAAACCACTCAGATTCGAAAGTTTTAGATAAGATCATCAGTCATTCAATCACCCATTATCACCCTATTGAGCGAATCATTGCTACTGGTGATTGAATATCCTTGAGGTTATCGTTGTAACAGTTGTTGTGAATATTGGAATGGGAAAAAGGTCTATGTTAACATCGATCAGATTACTTGAAAGTACCGATCGAGTCGAGTCCATTCTCAACCATCTCGACTTGCCACCACGTAATCAAGTTAGGTACATACACATGTTCTTGCATCAAAGCTATGCATTCACTCCAGTTATCTGATACTTTAGATTTGTTGGACTTGTTTTGACCCTTAAATTCTTTAGTGTTCTTTTAGCCTTCTCTGCATAACCGTTCGTTAAATCCAAGAGGAAGTTTCAACGAATCGGTTCAGTTAGGCTTTATGAATCACATTATTCAGTTATAAGGTGTGCCATCATTATTGTACCTTATCGTGATGCTTTCTTGAAGGCTATGGGTACTAAGTTATTGTCCAGTACTGCATTTCATTCTTAAACTGTTGAACAATCTGAATAAGCTATCTAGACCTTGGAGGACGTGTTGTGTTTATTCGTTTTGTGGTTTCAGCATGATTAGAATTTTTACAGATCTCTTTTGGAGTTGTTTACAACGATAGTTTTTATTTTCGATTTGGGTATGGCACTATTTGAGACATAGTATGAGAGATTCTACCGGCAACACTTGTTATACAGAAAAGTATTGCAAAACTGGTATTCAAAGGATCCAAATTCAATATGGGAAACTGTATGCTTGATGTCACCTTGTAGTTGGACAAAATGATAATTTTGCACACTTGGGAAATTACTACTTGTTTATCGAGACAACAATGTGTTGTCGATATTGCGGGTTGCAGACTGTAATATCGATGGCTTATTCATTGTGTTCGTTATGCAAGTGGATAGGTAGACCTGTCTACGGTAGTTGATACCGATTAGTTATTGTTTGGGCTCGACCTAAAGACACAAACACCTATTTTTTGGGTAAAAGCATTACGAATGCTTAGGCGAGACCTATTTTCATTTTCGATTTTAATTCTCAGTGCAAGTATTTTTTTAACTTACTTTATTATAGTTATATATTTGTGTTTTTGACGTTACAAATGTTTGGGTGAGTCTTTTCCACTTTCAGTTTTAAGTTCCATATGAGTTTTCATCTTCTATGTTAGTACATATCTATTTTGATGATATCTTCTTATGCGTACATATTTTTGACCTTATGTTATTATATATTTTCGAATTTATATCTTTATAAAGTATGATTATACTTTTATACTAATGGGAGAAGAAGGTATGAGCTTGGAGGCATGAAAGAGAAAACATTGCAACCCAATCGCGATGGTTTGGCATATTCTCTTTGATGCAACCCTGACTTGATTTCTTCTTTATATATATATATATATATATATATATATATATATATATATATATATATATATATATTCTTCTTCCTCTCTTCAAGTTTTTTTTTTACGTATAACAAGTTATTTCAAATTTTGAGGACAAAATTTTCTTAACGGGGGGTAGATTGTAAAGACACGTCTTGGAGTTTACAGAACATCGAGGGCAATTTTGTAAATTCACTTTGATTGGGAGATATTTTGTCATGTTTGCTTTATGGTCTTAATTGCTATGCTCAAGGGAGACCCACCCTTTTGGTTTTGTCCCTAACCCCTTCCCTCTTCTCCTCTCCTTCTCTCCATGTATTCCACCCAAAAGTCTCACAGCTCTCTCTCTCAAACTCCCCCAGCTATCCTCTCTCTCCTTCTCTACAAACTGAGATCACACCACCCTCATCGCAGCGGCGAGCACACCCACCATAACTTTACGCTAGTCACGAACCGCTGCCATGTTGGCCTCTCCCTCACTCCTTACCTCTATCTCTCTATTCTTCCTCGACAAGCACCGAGATGGTGCAATGGTGAACTCTGGCAAGTTCTACCTTTTCCCGACTAGGTCAAACTCGAAATACCATCGCTCATTCTTCATTTTCAACGTCTTGGTTGGTTTTAAAAACTATAGGTATGCCTTGTTGACGTATTGTGACAAAAAACAACTCGGGAAGACTTTCCCAGTTTTTTTGCGAGAACCCAACACTTCCAGGCCATTTTTTAGCCAACTTCAGCCACCACACGTCTCCAAATTGGTACAAACCTCTTCTTCTCTTTCTAAGCTTCATTTTAATGAGCTCGAACAGAGCTCTAGAAGCTTTGCCCAGATTCTGGTCAACCCACGGCCTGAAACTAGGTCAAACCGACTTGAACACAAAACCTGAATTTAAAACTAGATTCAAAATCAGCCCAAAATCCAACTAGGAAACAGGCCCAACCTAACGACCCAAAACCTAAATCAGACCCAGGTCTAACCTGACCCGGACAGGTTTTAAGTTTCCAGGTCAGCGAGTGGGTCTACATGTCAGTTCATGCGTGGACGCTACCATGGCGGGTGCATGGAGCACACCCACCTTCGTCGAAGGTACTGTTCTCCGTCGCCATCGAAAAGAATGATTTTATGACTACGTTTTATGGAACATTTATGAGTAAATCGGATTTATGCTTTATGAAATATCATGCTTTATTGAATTTACGCCTTTGAAATATTTATGATTATATATACTTATGAACATGGTGATGATGTTTTGAGCTAGAACGCTCCTATGAATTTATGATATGATGTTTGAGCTATTGAGCTCCGATGAGATATATTTTAGAAAGATTATGTTCATGATTTTTTGTGCTTACATACTATGTGCATTCGGGTGAATGATACTTATATATGGATTCGGTTTGGTGATAAAGGGCCTTTGGGCGAATGGTGAAGGGCTTTTGGGCGAATGATACTTATATATGGCTTTGGTCGAGTGATGAAGGGCCTTCAGGGGAACAATACTTATATATGACTTCAGTTGGGTGATTAAGGGCCTTCGGGCGAATGATGATACAACTACTAAGCACACTATATATGATATATGTTTTATGAAAGGTTTTATGGAATGCTAGGGTTTTCGGAAAACGTATTACTTATTATGTTGTATGAGTTTTCTAAACCTGGGGTTTAGTACGTTGATGACTAATTGTTTTTGTATTACTTATATATAAACTTGGTCCACTCATGTTTTGTTTTACGCCCCCCTCAGGACTTAGAATCGAGGCGTACAATCTCAGCGCCAAGGCACTCTCGCATTGTATATTTGAGTCCTCTCAGCGTAGGACCCATTCCTTTGTTAGTACAGTTTTATAATATTCCTTTTACAATGTCCTGTATTAGTTGTATGCTCTGAACACATTCCACAATTGCATATTCATTATAGTTAAATTTACGAGTTTTATTTATGCTCATTCTTTCTTCATAGTTCTCTTGCATGTTATATGGCTTCGTCACCTTCGGGTGTCGGCCAGCATGTGCCTACCCTGATGTTTGGAGGATATCAGAGTCGGGCATGTCACATATAGCCACTCAGCTGCTTATGGATTTCCAGCTCTTAATTCTTTTGACGCCCAAATACTATAAAAAAAAAGTTGATGTTTAGGTTTACTTCAGTTATTATCTCCAGGCCCCTAGCATTAAAACACACAATATTAATATGCAATCCTGTTTAGGTTTGAGCGCTACTCAAGCGGTCTTGAGGGAAGTTCGAATATTGCTTGAGGAGTCCTACGTATATTTATGTAAAATACAAAATGCACTTAAAAAAAGAAATGATGAGAGTGGTACCTTGCAACAGCTTCAAATCCATATGATATAGTGAAGTGCAATGTAGAGATTGTAAGGTTGTACAACCACAAAGAATACTAGTTTGCGAACATCCACTGATGATCATAATGTAAATAGAAAGCAAAGTGATTAAGCACATAAATTGAAGTATACCATATTGAAAGTACTAAAGGCAACTTTGTATTTGATAGAAGGCCGGCCAAACAGCAAAATTATCGGATCACACGACCACCATTTAAGATTATATTTTTGTCAAAGCAATGCAAATTAAGATATAGAAGTACACAAAAAATAAATAAGGTCAAGACATTTTGCATTTAATCCATTCAAATATACAAAATCCAAGGAACCATATGATTAAAATAAATGAAAATATGATCAGATCATGTTGAAGGCTTCTCCTTCGCAGCCCAAATTTAGGTGGTCCTTGGTGATAAGTGTAGACACATGTCATTAGTAGAATAAGGGTGTGTGCCATGTCAACAAAATATAGTTGAGAATTGTTGTTAGTTGCTTAATGGTTTAAAGATAGTTAGGTGGATAAAGATGAGCTGACAAGTGTAAAATGCTATATATAGCATAGCTTGTAAGCCTTTAGATTCTTATGAAGTAATCTGAAAAGTTTCTACATTTCTCTCTCTCTCTCTCTCTCTCTGTTATTTTCTCTGTAAACCTTTATACGTATTTCTTCATTTCTTCATCAGATTCATAGTGTTAATATGGTATCAAGAGCAATCGGTTCTGCTGTGGGCTGGGTTATCTCAGGTTCATCGGCTCTGAAGGTTTGATCTTCTTGGGGTTTGTCGGCGTGTTTGGTTTTTTTTTTCTGGAATTTGAGTCGGTGCATCTTCATTGTCTTTGCGAATCAGGTTCTTGTTTCGATTCTCTATCATGCTTTAATTCTGTGGAGTAGTAGATCTAGTTTGTTTGTGGCACGAAGCCATTACTGTTGGTTTTATTGTTAGGCACGAAGCCATTTCTGTGAATGTTTGTAAAAGATTAGTTGATTGGAAATTGTGGGCACGAAGCCATTTCTGTGAATGTTTGTGAAAAATCCATTTCTATGAATTTCTTTGAAGAGTTGTTGAAATTTGAGGGCACGAAGCCATTTCTATGAATGTTTTTGACAAATAGTTGAATTTATGTGACCACTGTTAGTTAAAATTTGAAGCATTTCTTGCTACTTTGTTCTTCTTGAAAGGTTGAGGAGATAATTGTGTCTTGATATGACTGTGAATCTAACAAATAGCGATGGCATCTTCATCTGTAAAAATTGAAGGGCTTTTGGGAATGTTGACAATTAAGTTAATTAACAAGAATTTTTCGAAATGGGTGTTTCAGTTCAAATCTTTTCTAATAGGATATAAGTTGTTTGATCACTTTGATGGGTCGCTTCCATCTCCACCAAAATTTGTGGTTAGCACTGATCGTGGTGTTACAAATGAAATTTATGAGGCATATACAGAATGGGAAGCTATTGATCTTGCTCTCTTGAGTTTGTTGATTGCTACATTGATTGATGAGTCTATTGAGCATGTTTTGGGATCTAGGACTGCTCATGAGGCCTGGACTAATCTTCAAGATAGGTATGCTTCTGTTTCTAAAGCAAGGGTGAATACGTTAAAGACTGAATTTCAGACCACGCAGAAGGGTAGTGACTATATTGATCAATATCTGTGTAAACTTACAAATATTAAAGATCAGTTAATTGTTGCGGGAGAATTTGTAACTGATAATGATTTCATTGTTACTTCTCTGTCTGGTTTACCAAGGGAATATTCTGTGATTAGAACAGTGATTTACACAAGAGACACTACTATGCTCTTAAGGGAATTTAGAGAGCAGTTACTCTGTGCAGAAAGGGAGGCTGAGTATGTGGTGAGTGGTTTATCTCAAACAATTTCTGGAATGTATGTGCAAGGGAATGTTGCTTCTTCTTCACAATCTACAATGGCTCAGGTGTCATCAAGTAAGTCTGATAAGGTTGTGTATAGTACTAGAGGGATTCTTACACGGATTCCAAATGCAGTTCCATCTTGTGGAGTGCCAAATTAGGGAGCATCATTATCTAATTTTGTAATGCATCCATCACCACCAATGCCAGTGTCTAATATTCAGTATCCATCACCATTTCCTAGTACTCAATATCCTATGGTGCAGCCTCAAACTCCAGTGTATCCTGATTTCTCTAATGTATCACTATTTCCAAGTAATTAATTTCCTATAGTGCATCCTCAACCTCAATTCTATCATGATTTGTCTAATGCATATGGCTTTGATGGGAATACTAATGCACAGAGACAGTATTCTAATTCCAATACTGGTACAAGACATGTCTATGGTACAAAACCAGATGGTAATGGTACCTTTAGATCATCCAACTATGGTGAGAATACATCAGGCGGAAGACAGAATGGTGGAAATTGGCAGTCATGGTCTGGAAACACTGAAACTAGGCCAAATATTGTCCCTAAATGTCAGATATGTTCCAAGATAGGGCATACAGCTCCAAATTGCTGAAAGAGGTCTACCAATCCAAGTTTAAGTGGATCAATTCTTGAGTGCAAAATTTGTGGCAAGCGAGGTCACAGTGCATTAGATTGTCATCACAGGAACAATTTTGCCTATCAAGGTTCTGCACCTGCTCCTACATTAACTGCCACGCAAGCTCAAGCTCCAGCCAACTTTCTTCCCAATGACTCATGGATCATTGACACTGGAGCATCACATCACATGACAGCAGATCCCCATTCCTTGCAGCAGGTTTATCCATATAAAGGCAATGATAAAATAACAATTGGCAATGGGGAAGGTTTGCAAATCAAACATATTGGTTCTACATGTTTGAAGACATTACCTCATTCATTACTTCTGAGAAATGTCTTACATGTTCTAACTATTGTTGTTAGTCTATTATCTGTCAAACAAATGTGTAAAGACAACTATGGCTGGTTCATATGTGATGATACTAACTTCTAGGTGCAGGACAAGGTAACCAAGGCTGTAATATACCATGGAAATAGCAGTGATGGTGAGTTGTTTCAGATTCCGATCAAGGTGATTTCAAAGAATTTAGTGGCTCCAGTTCAAAAGTCGGCTGCTTTGCTTGGTCAAAAGGTTAGGTCAACAGTGTGGCATCAAAAATTGGGCCACCCTAGTAATGAAGTTCTCTCTGTTATGTCGCAGCAATCCGATATAGTTAGTGCTTCTGATGATCCACAACATGTATGTTCCTATTGTATATCTGGGAAAATGTCTAGACAACCTTTCTTAGATAGGAAAGAACAATGTAGTTTTCCATTTCAAAAAGTTCATTCGGATCTCTGGGGTCCTTCACCAACTAAATTTGTAGAAGGGTTTAGATATTATGTTAGTTTTGTGGATGAGTTTACAAGACATGTATGGATTTTTCCCTTGATAAATAAATCATAAGTGTTTGGTATCTTTCAGAAGTTCTATCATTTCGTTTATACTCAGTTTAATGTTAGAATTAAATGTTTGCAAACAGATGGGGGTGGAGAGTTTAGTAGTAAACAGTTTGAGGGTTTTCTGCAAACTAAGGGAATCTTTCATATGATTTCGTGTCCATACACACCTCAGCAAAATGGAATTGCTGAAAGAAAGCATAGACATATCATAGAAACATCTATAAGAAAGCATAGACATATCATAGAAACATCTATAACTCTGATGACAACTGCTCAGTTACCTCAAACCTTGTGGTTTCATGCTTGTGCTCATTCTGTGTTCTTAATAAATAGGATGCCATGTAAGACTTTAGGAATGAAGTCTCCCTATCAATTGTTATTTGGGGTTAAACCTCAACTTCAAACACTGAAAATATTTGGCACTGTTGTATATCCTTATATCAGGCCTTATAATAATAACAAGTTGCAACCAAGAGCATCGTTGTGTGTTTTTGTTGGCTATGCACTAGGATATAAGGGTGTTATATGTTATCATGTACAAACTCAGAAGTTGTTGATAACAAGACATGTGGTTCATGATGAGAATGTGTTTCCCTACAAATCTAGTTCTGGTGTGTCAAAGTGTACAATTCAAGCTGAGTCTCAGGCAGGGGCTCCATCAAGCAATTCAATAGTAGTGACTATTCTGTTGCAACAAACACAGAGTGTATTAGAATTAGGATCTCTGGAACATGACTCACTGGATATTGCTAACTCAAGTTCAGAAAGAAACTCTGTACAAGAATCAACTACTTCAGGTAGTCTCACAGTGTCACAACCATCTGAAACAACTCACTCCGTTCCGGTTACAACCTCAATGTTACCTGTCCTGGATCCTGCATAATTAGAGGTACATCTTCCTTTTGATACTCATTTATCTTCTGATTTGCCTACTGATCATCCAGTACACATAATGAGTACTAGGTTACAAACTGGAACCATACAAAGAAAGGATTATTCAAGCTATATTGCTACTCTACCTTAACTAACCACTATTCAGATTGATGATCAAGATCAGTATGCCGTTGGAGGTTTCTCTTTTGTATTTTAATGCAGTGATAAAGCTGAACCAACATCTTTCAAAAGTGCTGCAACAAGTGCACATTGGCAGAAGGCAATGCAGGAGGAATTTGATGCTTTAAAAAGTCAAGGCACATGGATTTTGGTGCCTCCACCAAAACATAGATCAATCATTGGTAGCAAATGGGTTTACAAAGTAAAGAAGAATCCAGATGGTTTGATTTCTCGGTATAAAGCACGCTTAGTGGCACAAGGGTTCACTCAAGAACATGGTTTAGACTATTTTGAAACCTTCAGTCCGGTTGTTAGACATATCACAGTTCAGATGATTATATCTCTTGCAGCTTATTATAAATGGGAGTTACGGCAACTGGATGTCAAGAATGTGTTTTTGCATGGTGATTTAGAAGAAGAAGTGTATATGAAGCAACCTCAAGGATTTGTGGATTCATCTAAGCCAGGGCATGTCTATAAACTTGTGAAGTTTCTATATGGTTTGAAACAGGCACCAAGGGCCTGGAATGCCAAATTCACAAGTTATCTTCATGCAATGGGATTTCAAATGTCTCAGGCATATACAAGTCTCTTTATTAAGCATGATGGCACTAATGTAATTGCTTTATTACTCTATGTTGACGACATAATATTGACAGGGGCCAATGCTTCAAAGGTGCAATCTGTCATTCAAGAACTTAGTGATGTGTTTGATTTAAAAGACATGGGCAAGCTATGACATGGGCAAGTTATCTTACTTTCTGGGATTACAGGATGAATACAAGACCAATGGGGATATTTTTATCAATCAATCAAGGTATGCCATGGATTTGATTCATAAGGCTGGTATGGACAGTTGTAAGCCTATTGCAACTCCATGTAAACCTCAAAAACACAATTCCTTGCTTCTGAAGGTACTCTTTTGGATGATCCTAGTATCTATAGGAGTTTGGTTGGTTCTTTACAGTATCTAACCTTTACCAGGCCTGATTTATCATATGTCGTTAATTTGGCATGTCAATATATGACTAATCCAACACATGAACATTTTGGTCTTGTCAAGAGAATTTTGAGATATGTACAGGGTAGTATTCAATGTGGACTCACATATTCCTCATCTTCAGACAATTCTATCACGGCTTTCTCATACTCTGATTGGGCTACAGACCCTAATACTATAAGATCTGTTACTGGTTTTGTAGTATTCATGGGTTAAAATATGATATCATGGCAATCGAAGAAACAATCCTCAATGTCTAGAAGCTCAACAGAGGCTGAATACAAAGCCCTTGCCCATTGTGCTGCAAATATAGCTTGGATCAGGCTTTTGTTGAAAGATTTACATCAATTTATACTGGAACCACCTTTACTTCATTGTGACAATTTATTAGCCCTCGCTCTCTGTTCAAATCCAGTGTTTCACACAAGGATCAAGCACCTTGACATAGATTTTCACTTTGTCCGAGAGAAGGTTCAAAAAAAAGACTTACAAGTAGGGATGGGCAATGGTTATGCGGGCGGGTAACCGCGGTTAATTTACCCATAACTGTTTATGCTCATACCCGCATAATCGTTTACCCGTTGGGTAATTGCCTAAACGCTTATACCCATACCCATAACAGTTTATAAACGGTTAACCATACCCATAACCGCATACCTATTTAACTGTAACCGTTTAATACCGGTTTACCCATTTATCCTTTTTAACCCGTTTATCTCCTTTTTTTTACCATTACCCTTTTTTCACCCGTCTACATGTTTTTTTAACAACTTGAAAATTTAAAAAAAATTGTCATAATTTTTTTTTTTTGACAATTAAACACCGTTATAGGTACATTCATCATACATTTCCATATTTTAATTTTTTAAGTCCTTATATCATTCCAATAATTGAAATAATAGTTTACGGATGATATTTTTAACTGTTATCAATGAAGGTAAATATAATATTTGCTAAGTATTATTGGGTTACAAAAATTGTTTAGAAGACATTTCTGTCAAATCATATCTGTCAATTTCACGGTTACCCGCAAGGAATTTAAATTAATTTGGCCAATTCCTTAATAATGAGAATCATCATTCCTGTAGTAGTGTTATTGAGAGAATGACAGATGAATTCCTTGCTAATTTATTGGGTACTAAGTATTATTGGATCGAGAACATGGTTTGTGTTAGTTTTACATATATAAAATAAATGGGTAAACGGTTACCCGTTTATAACCGTGGTTAATACTCATAATCGCCCATTTAAATTTCGCGGGTAAACGGTTATACCCATAACCATTTATTTATCTAAACGGTTACCCATAACCGTAACCGTTTAATTTAAATGGGCGGGTAACTGCGGTTACCCATAACCAATGGGTATTTGCCCATCCCTACTTACAAGTGCAGTATATTTCAACAGAGCATCAGATTGCAAATATTCTAACCAAGGGCCTGCACGGTCCAGCTTTCTTCAAACATTGTTAAAATCTCAAGCTCGGTAAACCCAGCTGAGATTGAGGGGGGATGTAAGTGTAGACACATGTCATTAGTAGAATAAGGGTGTGTGCCATGTCAACAAAATACAGTTGAGAATTGTTGTTAGTTGCTTAATGGTTAAAAGTTAGGTGGATAAAGATGAGCTGACAAGTGTAAAATGCTATATATAGCATAATAGCTTGTAAGGCTTTAGATTCTTATGAAGTAATCTGAAAAGTTTCTACATCTCTCTCTCTCTCTCTCTCTCTCTCTCTCTCTCTCTCTCTCTCTCTCTCTCTCTCTCTCTCTCTCTCTCTCTCTCTCTCTCTCTCTCTCTCTCTCTGCTATTTTCTCTGTTAAACCTTTATACATATTTCTTCATTTCTTCATCAGATTCATAGTGTTAATACTTGGAAGGCCTCACAACCACTTAGCCAAGGTTCGGGTGGTCTCAGGACCATCCAGGTCCCTTAATGGATTCGTCATCCTTGGTGTCATACAAGAATACATTACTGTTGAATATAATGGATTGATTGACAGCCAGCTCACAGTCAAATGGATTGCCAGTTCACTGTTCAACTTAACAGAAAATACGCTAGCTCAGCTTTATGGTTACAAAGGATTGGATGATGTATCACTAAGTTAGTTGGTTAGTTAATTAGACAGCTTGCTAGCCAAGCTATGTGCTTGATATATAGCACTGTAAACACAGATTGTGTACCTCATTCATTCATAAATCAATACAAACAGTTTATTCATTTCTCTCTCTCAATATTCATTTCTGGAAGCTAGTATCAATTTCTGGTTCTTTGATACTGTTATCATGATATCAATCGCCTAGGACAGTCTTTCGTCAGCTTTTCGCAGGAGTTTTCTTGTATTGAAGGTTCAATTCGCGATCGCTGAAGTTTTTTTGGCATATAAGTTCGCTCTTTTGGGTTACTGGTATTTTCGTTCTTTGATTCATCAAAATTCTTGAATTTTGTGTACACGATCTATTTGATTGTATGTGTAAATGAGGTATATGATTGTTGTGAGGAATTAAAAAGGCCGATGCCAATTCCTGTTTTTTGTGTAATGATGTATATGATTATTATGAGGAATTAAAAAGGCCGAATTGTTGAAATCCTCTTAATTGTTCAAGATTGTTGATTCTTGTCCCTTCATAAAAGGACGAAGCCAAAAGTGATATTATACTCTCTGTTAATCAAGATTCAGGTCATAAGTGTTTGTTTTGTATCCATTACAATGGCTGCAAATTCAGTCAAGATCGAGGGGTTACTTGGTATGATCATAGTCAAATTGCAAGAAGGTAACTTTGTAAAGTGGAGTTACCAGTTTCAATCAGTTTTTAGAGGGTATGATTTGTTTGATTACTTCAATGGGGAATCACAGTGTCCACCAAAGTATCGTAATAACTCCTGAAGGTGGTTGTCAAAAAAGAAGTTAAGCAGGTCTATAAGTAATGGATTCAGAAAGATTTGGTTTTGCTGAATTTGCTCATTGCTATCATATGATAGGCTACATGACTACTAAAGAGGGTTGAGAAAGTTTACAAAAAAGATTTGCATCTGTTTTTTTTTTTTTTTTGTGACGATAAATCAGTTAAAGACTGAATTTCACACTGCACAAAAAATGTCTGATTCAGTGGACAAATTCTTACCAAGATTGAAGGTTATTAAGGATGAGTTGGTATCTACATGGGAGAAAATCAGAGAATGATTTGATGATTGCTGTGTTGTCAGGATTACCACCCAAATTTGAAGTCATAAAGACCATCATTCTTGCAAGGGAAGCATCCATCTCTTTGAAAGATTTCATAGCTCAGTTAATTGGTGTTAAAAGGTCGCTTGAAACAGAGATGAATAGTCTTGCTGGGTTAATATATGCCATGTATATAAATAGTGAATCATCAAATGTACAAGGTATTCAAGGTGGTTATACCAGAATTTTGAGCAACGAGAGAGTTCCAACAGACAATGATTTCAAGGAGGTTTCAATGGTGGGTTTGCTGGAAATGGTGGAAGACCTTTTCAATTATAACAGAGATTAAATTTCAATAACATAAGGTTCAATGGAAACAACAATAACTCAAGAACTTATTCCAACTTTGGAAATAGGTTTTATGGTTCTATGATTGTAATGGATCTAATGGGTCTAATAATAACACCAAGGGGTCTCAAAATCAATATGGCAGTTCTAATAATTTTTCTAGTGGAAGTGGATTTAAGCAATGAAGCAACTGAAATGAGAATGCAAATTACAAGTCTTCTGTTTCTCCTAAATGTATTTGTTCAAAGAGGTCACACACTACACCAAATTGTTTTTACAAGACTGATAATGATCAAGCTACTAGAAAGCCAAGTGTTTGTTAAATCTGTGGAAAGAAAGTCCACACTGCTCTACAATGCTATCATAAGAATAAGTATTCCTATCACGGGTCTCCTCCACCTCCATCACTCACTTAGTCACCTATTGGAATGGCAGCTCAATCATCCAATACAACTCAAATGGCTCAGAATGTCCATGGCCTCTCAAATGCTGCTACATGGGTAGTTGACACAGCTGCAACTCACCACATGACAGCAAATCTTGAACATCTTAATCATGTCACTCCTTATAATGGTGAAGCTAAAATTACCATAGGCAATGTAAAAGTTTGAATGTCAAGAATAGTGGTGCATCCAAACTTATTACAGATAATCATACATTTGTATTAAATAATGTGATGTATGTTCTTCATTTTGCAATGATTTTGTTATCAATTAAGAAACTATGTAGAGATGATGGTTGTTGGTTCATGTGTGACAATTTGCTGTTTTTTTATACAAGACAAGGCAACTCGGGTGATTTTGTACAAAGGAAAGAGTGATAATGGGCATATTGTTCAAGATACCAGTTTAAGTGTTCAAAAGTTCATTTGTTGCAAAGTTAGACAATAGTGCTGCATTTCTTGGAAAGAAAGTAAGAGTCTTAATTTAGCATAAAAGGTTGGGGCAACTATTTGAGGAAGTATTATTTATAATGTTGAAGACTGTAGGTGTATCAGTTAGTAGTGATTCTTGCCTCTCAAATTTATGGTAACATGTGTAAATTGTCATTTTTTGTAAAACAAGTTAGAAAAACATTCATGTTTGAAAAGATACAGTCAGATGTATAGGGTCCACCTCCTTAGAAATCTATACAAGGGTATATGTGTTATGTGAGTTTGGTAGATGATTACTCAAGATTTATATGGATTTTCCCAATGATAAATAAATCAGATGTGTTCCAAATTTTTGCTAAGTTTCATGCTTTTGTCATTACTCGGCTTAATACTCAAATTAAATGTCTACAATATGATGGTGGTTGGGAGTATCAGAATAAAATGATGAAGAATTTCTTGGATCATAAGGGTATCATACATTAGGTATCATGTCCTCACAACCTCAGTAAAATGGACTTGTTGAGAGAAAGCATAGGTATCTGGTTGAAACAGCTTTAAGTTTAATGACAGAAGCTCATATTCGAGCCAGTTTGGTATCACACCTCTTCATATGCACTAGGATGCCATGTCAAACTCTGGAAAATAATACACTTATCAGTTACTATTTGGTGAAAATCCTACAATTCATTGTCTCAAAGTTTTTGGGACTGCAATATACCCTTATCTCAAACCTTACAATGAGAACAAACTTCAACCAAGGTCAAGTCAGTATGTTTTTTCTGGGTTTTGTAGTGGGATATAAAAGATGAAAAGGTTATGATATTCACAGTGGTATGATAGAGATTTTTATCACCTACACAAATAGGGATAAAAACACTTAAAAATACTTGCAAGAGTACGAGGTTATCATAATATAGTAGCTTAAGCAAGGTCGTTTTCTATAGGGATTGAATGAATCATTTGTATTTAAACTAATTCTTAATTAACTATTTTGAACAAAGTCTCAAAAAGGTTGATTTTAGAATTTAAAAATAATAAAAACGAATTTACTTAAAATGATTAATTAAATTGACAAAGAAAAACTAAAGAAAATAGTTTTGAAAATAAAGTTAAAAGCCTAGGGTTCCACCGTCCCCTTAACAATCTTATGTAGTTTTATCAATTACTTATGAATTACACATGCAACTTTGAAGGTTAGATTTTCCTTATGCATATTCTCCTCGTGATATTCAAGCAAGAACGTATATCAAACATGCAATTCGCCTGTGATATTCAGATCAAATATGAACATGCAAGACTCATTAAGTTTTTTAAAAACCTTTTGAAAAACCATGCAACCCCTAAGAGCATGATATTCGCCTTAGGTGAAATTACAATTATTAATCACAAGAAGCAATACTCAATCCTCCAATGATATTCCGACCGAATTGCATCCGATTACTTATCTAAACATCCTAATGGTAGCTAAGTATTAAGACATAGAGACAGTTCAAGCACAGTGATTAATAATTCAAAGTAAACATGCATAATATCATAAGTAATTGAATAAAGACTACATATTCATGCTAAGGCTCAAGGCTTCACCCTAGCAAACGGAAATTAGCTATAAACAACCATACACAAAATATTATTAAAAACAAGGATGGAAAACACCTTGAAAATAAACTTCTAAGGCTCTCTAAATTAGTGCGTGCGTTCTTCCCCTATTTCTTGCGTAAAAAACCCTAATGGCTAAAAAACCTTATTTATACCACTACAAATTAAAACCCTAAAAGGTCTTAGAATAAAACTAGGAAACATAATAAAAATACTAAAACAGAAATTAAAGGTTTCCTATTTGAACTAAAATTCGGACTTCTCAGAAAATCAGACTTTTGACCAACCAAATCAACTCTGATTTGGTCCCAAAAGGTCTCTTTTGAAAGCTTCAGACATCCCCTATAAATCCTCAAAATGAATCTTCCTCAAAATATTCCATCTTGACCTTCAAAATACCCAAAATGTCCAGAAATGGCAATCTAGGAAAGCTGGACGCTGGGCCTTTATTTCATCGCCACGGTCAAACGGCTTGGTAGAAAATTTTGGAATTTTGATACAATCATCTTGAAAGACTCACGAACCCCCTCCAATTGGAATCACTCCAAAATTCATCTGTTTGTTCACTTTTTGCTCTAGAGGAAGTTGAATGTCCTACATTTAAAATACATAACAAAGTATCAAAATTCTACCAAAATAACTAACAAATTAATGCTAAGATTAGGATAAAATATAGTATAATAACGGTTCATCATGGTAAATTCATCATTTCAACACATATTATTCATGATGAGAATGTTTATCCTTTCAAGCAGCTATCTGTAACAAAGGATACTTGTTCAAGATTTTGTCAAAGGTTAAATCAAACTCATGTTGTTATTCAGGTGCCTATTCCAGTGCATAGTCATCAAAATGCACAGAATAGTGACGATGAAATTCAAGAGGAAAATTATGTATCAGATATCAATAGCAGTTCTGAATTGCAGTCTACAACTCCAAGTCCTTCTGTATTAGTTACAAACAATAGTACTGAATTACAGTCAAGAGAGTCAAATGCTATTTCAGAGCAATATGCAGTCCAAAGTTCCCCACATAATCACTCTGGTACATCACCAATGTTGCATGTCTACTCAAATTCTCAACTTCAGGGTAATTTTACGTTTCTCATCACAAAATGAATCACCATTGGCACTAACATATCTACTAAGATGAATACTTCTGGTTCTATGCATCAAATGGTAATAAGATTAAAGAGTGGCATTATTCAGAAGAAGGACTACAATGTTTCATAGCTTCTTTCCTGAGTTAGAGTCTTTGCAGTTAACTGAAGAAGATCAATTTGTTGGGTATACTTTTATATATGAAATTATTGATGTCTCAGAACCATCTATATTAAAAAAATATGCTTTAAGGACACAATGGCAACAAGCTATGCAAGAAGAATATGATTCTCTTAGAAGTCAAGGAACATGGGTTTTAGTCACCTCTTCTAATGATAGATCCATTGTTGGCAGCAAATAGGTTTATAAAGTGAAGAAAAATCTTGATGGTAGTGCTTCCAGATATAAGGCAAAGCTTGTGGCTCAAGGATTCCCTCAAGAGCATGCAAGGTACTAATTACTTTGACACTTTTAGTTCAATGGTTAGACATACCACTATGAGAATATTGTTAGCTCTAGCTACAATTAACCATTGGAAACTTAGACAGCTTAATATCAAAAATGCATTTCTGCATGGTGAGTAAGAAGAAATTTATATGAAACAAAAATAGGGGTTTGTAGATGCATCTCATCCTATTTATGTGTGTAAACTCATCAAGTCTCTATATGGTTTAAAGCAAGCTCCAAGGACATGGAATTCAAAATTCACATCGTACTTAGCAGCTATGTAATTTCATTCTTCAATTTCTGATACAAGCTTGTTCTTCAAGAAAGATGGCAGTGACAGTCATTCTTCTCCTACATGTTGATGATATCATACTCATAGGATCTAACTCTCTTAAAGTGCAGAAAATGATTGATGAATTGTCTGAAGTTTTTGAACTCAAGGATATGGGACAATTGACATACTTTCTAAGGGTTACAGATTTTATATAAACCAAGTGGTGATATATTTGTTAACCAGTTAAAGTATATAAAAGATTTGATCCACAAGGTAGGTATGGATTCATTTAATCATGCAACCAATTCTTGTAAACCACATGATCAGATGTTGAATTCAGATGGTCCCATAATATCAAATCCTTCTCTTTATAGGACCATTGCAATACTTGACCTTCACTAGACCAGATATTTCATATGATGTGAATATAGTGTGTCAGTGTATGAATTCTCATACATAAATGCATTATGGAGCAGTAGAGAGAATGTTGATGTATCTACAAGGAACATTGCATCATGGGATCTTATATTATGTTGATACAGTAACAACATTGACTGCATTTTCAGATGCAGATTGGACAGTTGATCTTAATACAAGAAGATCAATTACAAGATATGTAGTGTATTTGGGAAATAATCCAGTGTCTTGGCAATCAAAAAAGCAAAGTTCAGTTTCAAAGAGCTCAACAGAACCAGAATATAAGGTTCTTGCTCATACTACAACTGATATTGCTTTGGTGAGAGGAATATTGAAGGATTTGGAACTACTTTTACCTTCACCTTCTGCAATTCATTATGATAACATTTCAGCTATTGCACTTAGTGCAAATCCTGTGTTCCATTCTCGAATCAAACACCTTGATACAAACTTCTACTTTGTTATAGAAACGGTTCAACAAGGGATTTGGAGGTGATTTACATTCCTACTGAAGACTAAATGGCTGATGTACTTACTAAGGGTCTTCACAGTCCATCATTTCCTAGACACTGCTACAATTTCAAGCTAGGTACGCCAACTGAGATTGAGGGGGAATGTTGAATATAATAGATTGATTGACAGCTATCTCATTGTCAAATGGATTGCCAGCTCACTGTTCAACTGAACAGAAAATATGTTAGCTTAGCTTTATGGTCACAAAAGATTGAATGATGTAATAATCAGTTAGTTAGTTAGTTAGTTAGATAGCTTGATAGCAAAGCTATGTGCTTGATATATAGTGATAGGAGCCTTATCTATACTACTAGAAAATAAAATTCTTCTTAGAAAAGGTCTTCTAAAAAATAGAAAACATAATATAATAAGATAACTAGGAATTACATTCCTATTTTAACTTTAGGAAATCTGCCCAATCACAAAGAATCCCACATTTCTGGATCTTTAGGGTCCAAAACATGCCCAAAATGACTTGAATTAAAACTTAGGACATCTCGAACATAATTGCAGAATGCCTCGAACCCAAAAGACATCATCTTGGATGCAAAAAAAAACAAAAAAGAAAAAACCAAATAAGCCCAAAACGTCACTTTGATAGCACTCTGCTCCTGTATTCCATCGCCATAAATCAACCGCTTAGTTGAAAAGTCTAAAACTTTGGTACAAATAAGTCGAAAGACTAAAGAACATCTTCCAATTGAAATCACTCCGAAATTCATCCGTTTGGCCACTTTTTGCTCAAGAGGAAATCAAATGTCCTACATTGGAAATATAATTCAAAATATCAAAATTCTCACAAAATAACCAATAAATTAATACTAAGATTACGGTAAAATATATAGTATAATATCGACTCATCACATAGTACTGTAAACACAAACGGTGTAACTCATTCATTCACAAATCAATACAAATAGTTCTTTCATTTCTCTCTCTCTCTCTCTCAATATTCATTTATGTTAGCTAGTATCAATTTTTGGTTTTCTGAGTTCATCATTTCTGGTTCTTTGATATTGTTATCAATTACTACTATTAATTAAGCTATTGATTCTTAAAACCAAAAGTATGAGTTGTAGCAATTTAACAAAAAAAAAAAAACATATTGTTATGTATACGGTTTGAGTTTAGAAGACCAAACAGAGACATTCAATTGATCAATAAAATAAAATAAAACCATACAGGGAAGGGGACAGTAAAAATTCATATATGAAAGCTAAATGTAACACAAGATGAGATTTAGAACAGCGCTAGGCTATGAGTACTACTACTGTGGATATGGTCTCAACAAAACAATGTTCCATCGATATATATTATATTATGCATACAAATATATAAGAGAAAATGGAACTTGAAGAGAATGCTTTGAATGGTGATTTTATTCTTCTCAAGGAGAGGTATTTATACAAGGTGTACAACTCTAATGTAATAGGAAAAAAACTAATTACACGAGATTACAAGAGATTACTCGGAATTGATATCAATTAGGAATCCTACCTAAAATACAAAGTCAACACTCCCCCTCAAGATGGTGCATATATGTTACTCTTGCCCAACTTATGTAAGAAACTTGAAAACTTATGACTTGAAACAGCTTTCGTGAGGATATCTGCCAACTGGTCTTCTTATCTTATTGTCGGTAGCTCAATTATTTTTTTTCTTCTAATTTTTCTTTGATGAAGAATCGATCAACTTCAACATGCTTTGTTCTATCATGTTGTACCAGATTATGTGCAATATCATGGGCAGCTTTATTATCACAAAATAATTTCATGGGCTGATCATGTAGTATACCCAAATCGCTAAGCAGGAGCCCAAGCCATAGAATTTCACAAATCCACAAAGCCATGCCTCTATATTCAGCTTCTGCACTGGAACAGGCCACCACATTCTGTTTCTTACTTCTCCATGTAACCAAGTTACCCCCAACGAATGTAAAGTAATCTAATGTTGAGCGCCTATCATCAATCGAACCTACCCAATCTGCATCAGTATAACCTTCAACTCTAAGATGATTATTCCTTTTAAACAAAATTCCTTTGCCAGGACTTCCTTTCAAATATCTCAAAATTCTCATCACTACATTCATATGTTGTTCTCCGGGATCATGCATGTATTGACTCAATACACTTAAGGCATAAGCAAGGTCCGGTCTTGTGTGTGCCAAGTACATTAAACGACCTACTAACCTTTGGTATCTCCCTTTGTCAATTGGTACTTGATTAGGATCAACACTAAGCTTCAATCCTTTTTCTAATGGTGTAGCTACTGGTTGACAAGCTAACATGCTAGTTTCGTGCAACAAATCAATAATACACTTCCTCTGTGATAAGAAAAATCCCGAACTGTTTCTCGATACTTGAATCCCCAAAAAATATTTCAAGGATCCAAGGTCCTTCATCTCAAATTCTGTACACAAATATCTTTGCAAGGTCGCGCATTCTTCTGGGTCATGACCTGTTACCACCATATCATCTACATACACAATAAGTGCAGTAAGTTTCCCATTTCGTCTTTTCAGGAACAGAGTATGATCGGAGTTACTTTGTTTGTAGCCAAATGCTTTCATAGATTTTGTGAATCTTCCAAACCATGCTCAAGGGGATTGCTTCAAACCATATAAGAATTTCTTCAACCTGCCCACTTTTCTTCTATCTGGAGCATTACATCCTGGTGGAAGATCCATATAAATCTCTTATGTCAAGTCCATGCAAGAAGGCGTTTTTCACATCGAACTGTTGTAAGGGGCCAATTAAGATTCGCAGCCAAGGACAACAAAACATGAACTGTTTTGATCTTGGCTACTCGAGGTAGGCACTTAAAACCGAAAACCGCAACCAAAACACGAACCAAATCAAACCGCACCGAACGGTTTGGTTTTGCGGTTTCAAAAGGGTTTCAGTTTGAAACCGAACCAAATAGGGGAAAAACGATTTGGTTTCGGTTTCGGCCCTCCAAAACCAAACCTAAACCAAAACCACATACCTTTATTAAGTGTTAAATTCTAATTGGTTATTTTCATTAAGTTGAATTATTTTGTTGTGGCATGAATTCTGTTGTCATCAACTAGGTAATGTGAATTTATGATGGTATCAGACCCTAAACTTACGCCAATCATGAATTTGTGATGCAGCGAGGCAAGGAAGTCATTAAACAGATCGCCTGTTGTGCAAGTCCTTGACAATCTCATCTACAATTACAGTCTGACTTTCTGTGGGAAGGCTTTGGCTCTTCCTGAATTTGAACCGATTGGGGGTTGTTAAAAATATAAAAATAGAAGTCAAAGGCAGTGCTCTTCAAACTACACTTGTATTTTGGATTTGTGAACATGAATTTATTAACTTGGTTGTGTAACAACCCACATCACCCAGGGGAGTAGATCATGTAAGCCTTATATGTATATTCTTATCTCTACCTAGCACGAGGCCTTTTAGGATCTCACTGGCTTTGGATTCCATCGGAACTTTGAAGTTAAGCAAGCTCGCGCGAAAGCATTCCCAAGATGGGTGACCCACTGGGAAATTCTCGTGTGAGTTGCCAGAAACAAAACCGTAAGGGCGAGGTCGGGGCCCAAAGCGGACAATATTGTGCTACGGTGGAGTTGAGCCCAGGATGTGGTGGGGCCCCGAGTCGGGATGTGACAATTTGGTATCAGAGTCAATCCTTGGCCGGAAGTGTACCGACAAGGACGTCAGGCACCTGAGGGGGTGGATTGTAACATCCCACATGCCTAAGGGAGTGGATCCTATAAATGTCACATCCCTGCCCCAGGGTCCACCACATCCGAGGCCCGCTCCACCACCGTAGCAGGATATTGTTCGCTTTGGGCCCCAACCATGCCCTCATAGTTTTGTTTCTGGAAACTCACATGAGAACTTCCTAGTGGGTCACCCATCATGGGATTGCTCTTGCACGTTACTGGTTTTACTTCGGAGTTCTGATGGAACCCGAAGCTAGTGAGCTCCCAAAAAGCCTTGTGCTAGGTAAGGATATGAATATACATATAAGGATCACTCCCCTGGGCGATGTGGGATCTTACAATCCACCCCCTTAGGGGCCCGACGTCCTCGTCGGTACACACGCGGTCAATGTTAGGCTTTGATACCAAATTGTCACATCCCGGCCCAAGGTCTACCACATATCGGGCTCGCTCCACCACCGTAGCACGATATTGTCCGATTTGGGCCCCGACCACTCCCTCACGGTTTTGTTTCTGGAAACTCACACGAGAACTTCCTAGTAGGTCACCCATCATGGGATTGCTCTCACACGCTACTCGCTTAACTTCGGAGTTCCGATGGAACCCGAAGCCAGTGAGCTTCGAAAAGGCCTCGTGCTAGGTAGGGATGGGAATATACATATAAGGATCACTCCCCTGGGCGATGTGGGATCTTACAATAAACCTTATATGTATATTCTCATCTCTACCTAGCACGAGGCCTTTTAGGAGCTCACTGGCTTTGGATTCCATTAGAACTCTAAAGTTAAGTGAGCTCGCGCGAGAGCATTCCTAGGATGGGTAACCTATTGGGAAATTCTCGTGTGAGTCCTCAGAAACAAAATCGTGAGGGTGTGGTCGAGGCCCAAAAGAGGACAATATCGTGCTACGGTGGAGTTGAGCCCGGGATGTGACAGGTTGCCTCAAGTTGAATTATTTTGATGTGGTGGATGTGAATTTTGTTGTCATCAACTAGGTAACCATAATAGTTTTTTCAAACAATGAAACCAAACCAAAATCGTTTGAAACCCAACTGAACTGAATCAAATGATTTGGTTTCATTTCGACTTTAGCCTCGAAACCGCACCGAACCAAACTGCAAAAATTTATGGTTTTGGTTTTGGTTTCACTCAAAACCGCATCAAACCGAATCGCGCCCACCGCTATTGGCTACAGGTGCAAATGTATCTGTGTAATCGATTCCATATTTTTGAGTGTATCATTTTGCTACCAGTCTTACCTTGAAATAATCCACAGTCTCATCTGTTTTGTATTTCACAGTATAGACCCATTTGCATCCCACAGCTTTCTTTCCAGCTGGTAAATCTGTGATCTCCCAGGTAGCATTCTTCTTCAAAGACTTCAACTCTTCATTCATTGCTGCCAACGTGGATCAGTTAAAGCATCTGTTAGGAATGGATACAGTAGATAATTGATGCACAAACGACTTATTTGATTCTAATAGGTGACTAGTAGACACATATGAAGGATTTATTTTGAAAAACATGTTCATTTGAGCAACATCATATGGCATGCAATTAACAATTAAAGGCGGAATCATGCTTGCATGTACTCAAAAACAAAACATTACCATGAAATTCAAAGCCTAGTAGATTGGTGAACCAATAATCAACTCAAAACAAAGTGAGTTGAAATTATTACCTTTGTAGATTCCTCTTTGCATAAGCAAAGGCTAATCACCCAAAGAGATAGGGCCTTCATTCCTTGCTTCTTAGATCCATGGATTTGGATGGAAAAATAGGTTTCTCCAAGTTCCCAAAATAGGGAACCTCTAAGTCTCTTCACCAAGGTTTGATTGTAGAAGAAATGAGTGACCTTGGAGTAGTAGGATTGCTAGATGTACCCTCCAAGGTGTTGGCCTCTTTAGAGAGAAAATGGAGAGACAATTCTCACCAATTTTCCCCCAAAATAAACCCTTAATTTTTCCTTAATGAATTTTGGCTATAAAGTCATTTATATAGTCACTTCTTTAAGTAACCTAAACAACCAAAACCCTAATTCATCTAATATGGCCGGCCATTTAGGGATGTTTGGGCTTTTGGGCTTTAATGAATCTTTATTCATTAAATTGTCATACAACTTAAGTTAATGGGCTTGACGTTCGAAGCCCATTGGGCCTTAAGGTCCAAAACTATCCCCGAGGTCTTTAACGAACTTATTCGTTTGATTAATTAACATATTAATTAATCTTTGCCATAAATAAATGATTAAACCATTTAATCATTCTTACTCATTTCCGTTTAATCTCCAATCTCTACCTTTTATGGTGTGCGATCCATTAGGTTCCTTTTAGCGAGGTAGTGGGCGATTAAAACCATTTTACATCGATTGTGAATTGAAACTATTTTCAATTCTCCCTTTAGTGATTACACACGTTTAGGGCTTCCACAAACCATGGTTGACGCCTAGCAGCATGTCATGGTTACCCAAGCTAATCAGAAGAGGTTAGAGAACCTATTCAGTTCGGGATTACAAATGCAATACGGTCTTTCTCTAATCTAATACTCTTGACCACATTGTTTGGTTTGATAGTTTATTTGTTCATGTCTACTATCCAATGTGAATCTTGTGCTTATATGATTTACTTGAATGTGATTTGGAACGCATTCCCTAATCTCATTCATACTCTGGCCAGAGATTCTAAATCATATCATAGAGTATTCTCCCTCAACTGTTTGAAGGTTAGAGATCCCTTGTTGCGCATTCACTTGTCTCCATAGCTAAGTCACTTGACCCCAACGATGCCGTGGACGCCCCGAGGGGGTGACTTTGACATAATCAAAGATCAAGGACTTAACCACAAGACAACTGTGATGCCTCAGGTCAAAGGACTACTTTGCATTATCCCAACCATGAGTTCTTATGTGACATGGAATATGAGAACTCTTCGTTGATCACGTTCAGTGTACTCATTCTCTATTGAGCACCTACGTACTTGTCTTGATGTCACACACACCAATGACTCGAGACTAATCACTCTCCCTGAGAGAAGACATAGTACGTACCGATCTTAACGGACTGTCAATGCCCAATTGACAATCCTATGATCAGGAACATTTAGGATGTGTCTACGAAAGAATGGTCTCATGAATCTAACTTCATTAGATTACATTCTCCCAATCACATATTCCTTGGACTTTATCGTTTAAGCATATAACATTTATATGAGACGGCTCAAACAATAATCTTTGCCCTTTATATGTAAAACTAGATTAGTTTAACATGTGAAATGTCCGTAAAGTATCATCACATGATTGGCTTTAGGGCACATTTCCAACAACATAATTACTTAATGGGTATAACACATTAGACTCAGGGTTGGGCTTACTCACCGGATACCTAGTTTTGCATTAGGGTCGGCTTCATAAGTAAGTTGAGGAATACCTCGGTTGATGCGATCAAGGAGATGATGTGGTGGTGGTGCATCCGGGATTGAAGACGGTTGATTATGGTTATTGGGACTCGAGATCGACTGTGAGGTAGCTGGCCATACAGGGTTGTCTTGTGGTGAGGAAACTGGTAGTGAGCTATCAGGCAGTGAGTTATATAGCGATGTCGACTTGTCCATTTCAAGGTTTTCAACATTGTTTCCATGTGAATGATCACCACTTGTTTCCAAGACATTACCACTTCATTCCAATTCATTCACATCATTGTTTTCGTGTGAATGATCACCATTTATTTCCAAGACATCACCACTTAAATCCAAATCATTTTCTATCTGTATCTAGAATAGTATAATCAAGAGTTTGAACTTCTTTCTGATTCTCCCCCTGAAGTGAGGACTCAGGATTGGAAAAGTACATACCATGCTCATGAAATGCAACATCCATAGTGACAAACTACTTGTTCGTCAGAGGTTGATAACAATGGTATCATTTCTGCCTTGATGCATACCCCACAAACACACATTGTAAGGCCCGAGGTTCAAGCTTACTTCGCTGTTGTTTATGAAGATGAATGAAGGCCACACAACCAAACACATGAAGTGGAAGATTAGAGACTGTAAGAGCATCAACATGTGAAAAAGTGCCTGAATGGGTGTCTGAAAAGCAACCAATCGAGATGGAACACGATTAATGAAATACGCAGCTGAGGTGAGAGCTTCTTCCCAAAAGGATAACGGGAGACGCGCCTTTAGTAAAGAAGCATGAACAACCTCTAGAAGCTAACAGTTCTTGCATTCAGTAACCCCATTTTGTTGTGGAGTATATGGACATGTAGTTTGATGAACATTCCCATGATGATCAAGAAAGGCACGAAGTTCAGAGTTAACATATTTGCCACCATTGTCACTCCTGAGAACTTGTATTTGTGACTTATATTGTAATTGTACCATTTTGTAAAACTTCTGAAACAAAGAAGTAACTTCACTTTTGGACTTCATCAAACAAACCCAAGTCATATGTGTGCAATCATCAATAAAAGTAACAAACCAATGAGCACCACCAAGTGTAGTAGTTTTAGATGGTCTCCAAACATCAGAATGAATTATCATAAATGGGTTTGAACTTTTATTCAACCTAGGAGGAAATGAAGTACGATGACTTTTAGCCATTTCACAAACACCACAATTAAAGTTAGAAATATCATGCTTAACAAATAGGCTAGGAAACAACCTCCATAAATAGCCGAACGAAGCATGTCCAAGTCGACGATGCCACAACCAAATCTCCAAAGCTTTATTCTTATCCCCCTGATTTCCTTCCACTGCAAGAGCTTGAGTCAACATTTGAGAACTGTTCGATGTCAGCTCCAAGTAGTAGAGCTTATCCTTCCTAATACCATAACCAATCATCTTGCGAGTTCGAATGTCTTTAAAAACACAAAAAGAAGGCCAAAAAATCACAAGACAATGCAGGGCGACAGTTATTTGAGCAACAAATAATAAATTATAGTCAAGAGAAGGAACAACAAGCACGGTATCAAAACTAAGGGTATCTGAAAGGGAGACAGTTCATTCCCCAATAATAGGGGCAAGATTACCGTTGGCAACACTCATGATGGTTTTGGTGGATGGTTTTAGGGTTTGTACCTGCCTAGAATCACAAGTCATATGTCCAATAGCACCAGAATCAATTATCCATGTATTGTTCATAACAAATGCAAAAACCTTTAAAGCCTTACCATTTTAGGCAGAAGTTGTGGTTGTCAACTGGGATTTACAGCGGCAAGATTTCTGGATTTGGATCGCGGTTCGTGGGCACGTGATGTAGCAGCAGATAGTGGTGGGTGACTGCAGGGATCAGCTTGGTGAACTCGGGTCAGCAACGACGGCGTCGCTCGCTGGTGTGACGGTGCGCTGTACAACTAGCTGCGCGGCCAGTGGTTCTCGGTTCTGCGCACAACATGACTTTTTTTTCTTTTTTTTTTCTAACCTAGGCTCTGGTGCCAAGAAGAGAATGCTTTGAATGATGATTTTATTCTTCTCAAGGAGAGGTATTTATATAAGGTGTACAACTCTAATGTAATAGGAAGAAAACTAATTACACGAGATTACAGGAGATTACACGGAATTGATATCAATTAGGAATCCTACCTAAAATACAAAGTCAACAGATTTGCCCTCAACTCACTTGACTGGAACAATACTTTCCACATAAATTAGAGCTTTAAAAGCTCTAACTTGATTGAGAATAGGAGGAATATGAAGATAGTTGAGATTTCTGGTATTGGAATTATAAGAGCTGGCTGTTCCACCAGAGGTTTCCATAAGAAGCTCATCTATTTTCCAAAATGTAAATAGATTTTCAATGCCTTTTAAGGGTCCGAAGGTTAGGAGTTTTGTCCATGAACTTTTAACTCCGTCATAATCATCCATTACCCATATTTCATATAATGTAGAATCCTCATCACTTGGATTGCAACAATAACCAAAAGAAGCAATCGATTTATTACACAGAAAGAGATTAGAAAACTTAAAATCAGAGTCTCTCCTAGAAGGCAATTGTATTCTATGAAATATCTCATCACCTAAATCAAATGAAAGTATGAAATCTTCTTCATCGGTTGCAATCCAATAACAAAATCCATTCAAGTACACTGAACAAGTATAACAATAGGTTTCACTTGATATATCAATCTTGATCTCTCTCCAAGAGTTAGCAGTCGTGGTATATACCTCAGCCGTGTGAGGAAGAGCAATACGATGATAATCATATTGCTCAGCATCTGAATACTCACAATTTTCAATAACTTGCACGACCTTGTATTCTTTAGCTTTGCAATCATAACCAAATCCCAATAATGTAGAGATCGTGTTCAATTCAAATTTTCTCCTAGAACGGGAAGGTTGAAGAAGGCATGAATGGGGAAGTTGCCTAAATTCCCCAGTTGCAGGATTGCATAAAATAACATATATCCAATGAAGAGTTTTCCATGCTAGTACACAGACAATCCCATTGCAATAGCCACCAATCTCTACAAAATCATGACCTTCCAATGGACACGGTATATTGAGGTCCTCAACATCATAATGAAGGTTGTGATCATCGCTATCAATGGAAAGATTAATTAGGGACCAGAAAACTTCTGGTTTCCAACTTCTATCCGGGAAAACATGATTCTGACAACGGTTGAGAAGGATGCAAGTGGAGGACGATAGTTTGTTGTTCATAGAATTGTTGAGGTGTTTGGCAACAAAACTTGGAGTATTGATGAGAGTGCACCAAGACTTGCGTATGCATTTGAATCGCATCAGAGACTTGGGCGGTAACCTACACAGTGTTTCGACCACCCTATCTTCAGGAGTTTCACTTTCACGCACCCGGGACATTTTGGCAATTTGTTCCACAAGAATTCTTCACACGTATATATACATAGGAAAGAAAACCACCAATTTGAGAGCCAGACCAAATCAAAAGAAAACCACCAATTTGAGAGCCAGACCAAATCAAACTACAAGTCCCTAAGACTTGGTAGATCGAGATTCAATTTCAACAGTACTAAATAAACTTGGAGTTCCAAGACCACAACATATATAGCTATAAAAATAGGAGCGATCGAGTCAGTTTCGAGTTTTATGGAGGATCTTAAGTTCAAATTTTACTACTTTTATTTTATTTGATACAAAACTAACCATTCAAAATTTACTTTTTAATTCTACATTAAATTGATAAAACAAAAAAATTGAGGAATGGGAACCTAATCTTTCCTTTTAGATTTTGATATTAGACACATTTTCAATGTTTATTTCTCATAAATCATTTTCAGAATAAATAACCAAAAGCATTCTTAAATTATAAAATAAATTTTAAAAAAATATCCTATTTGTCGTTTTTGTTTTAAAAAATAATTTTAAAAACAAATATTTTTGTAAAACGTTATTAAACGGAACCTTACTTTTCGCAGAAGAATACTCATAGGCTTTTCGTATGAATTTATTATATAACTCGCACTCTTGCTTATGTACATGACGTGAAAAACTTGTTTGGAGCTTGTCAATGGATTTTCTTAAATATTGTGTTCTTCATTTTCAAAATTAATTCTTTTTAAATTAATAGCCAAATACATTTTACACTAATTATTATATCTGATGTAGCATCCCGCATCTTCGAGGGGAGAGAATCCCTCCTCTATGCCTTATCTGTACATGTCCACCTTCCTATAGCACGAGGCCATTTGAGAGCTCATTAGTTTCTGATTCCATCGGAACTCCGAAGTTAAGCGAGTTCACGCAAGAGCAATTCCAGGATGGGTGACCCACTGGGAAGTAGGGGTGGGCGCAGTTCAGTTTGATGCGGTTTTGAGTGAAACCAAAACCAAAACCGCAAGTTTTTGCGGTTTGGTTCGGTGCGGTTTTGAGGCTAAAACCAAAATGAAACCAAACCATTTGGTTCAGTTCGGTTTGGTTTCATTGTTTGAAAAAACTATTATGGTTACGTAGTTGATGACAACAAAATTCACATCCACCACAACAAAATAATTCAACTTGAGGCAACCAAGTTAATAAATTCATGTTCACAAATCCAAAATACAAGTGCAGTTTGAAGAGCACTGCCTTTGACTTCTATTTTTGTATTTTTAACAACCCCCAATCGGTTCAAATTCAGGAAGAAAGCCAAAGCCTTCCCACAGAAAGTCAGATTGTAATTGTAGATGAGATTGTCAAGGACTTGCCTAACAGGCGATCTGTTTAATGACTTCCTTGCCTCGCTGCATCACAAATTCATGATTGGCGTAAGTTTAGGGTTTGATACCATCACAAATTCACGTTACCTAGTTGGTGACAACAGAATTCATACCACAACAAAATAATTCAACTCAATGAAAATAACCAATTAGAATTTAACACTTAATAAAGGTATGCAGTTTCGGTTCAGTTTTCAAGGGCCGGAACCGAAACCAAATCGTTCCCCTATTTTGTTCGGTTTCAAACCGAAACCGTTTTGAAACCGCAAAACCAAACCGTTTGGTGCGGTTCGATTTGGTTTGTGTTTCGGTTGCGGTTTTCGATTTCAAGTGCCCACCCCTACTGGGAAGTTTTCGTGTGAGTTCCCAAAAACAAAATTGTGAGGGCATGGTCAGGGCCCAAAACGGACAATATTGTACTATGGCTGATGTCTTCTTCTTGTTGGATTGTTATATAAATGACTCTTCCTAATGACTAATGAGGCAAGATCAACTTGATTCTTGTATTATTTCAATTTTAGTCGTTTAACACTATGTTTGAATGAGGGAAATAAATTTGAAATTTCAGAAAAAAGTTAGAATTTATAAATTGACATGCATCAATTCTCTTATTTGGATTCATAAACATAGAAATTTAAAATTTTCGCGTGGAAAAAAAAACTTGGAATTTGGGACCTCCAATTCTCAAGTTTAAATTCCATGTAAATAGATATTATTTCTTAATTTATATAAGTTAGAGCTCAAAAATAACAAATTTCGTATTCAAATTCTATTGTTCTTTTAGGTTAATCAAACAATAAAATTCATAAATTCTAGAAAATAAAATTCCGTCATTTCAATTTCCATCATTATAAAATTCCTTAAAAATCTTAAATTTCCTCATCCAAATAGAGTGTGAGAGGATTTTCCGTCTTTATTTTTTTTTTTGTAGAAAAACAAAAGGTGGAAGAGTCCCAAATTGGTGAAAGGATAAACCTTGCAAGGATTTATATATTGCCAATTGGTTTTATGAAGGAACCTCAATTCTCTTTATGGTCTCATAGCATGTTGTCTCACATGTGAGCTCAACAGCTACACGTGCTCCACGTCACCGGAGTTGTGTTGTCCACGTGTTAGGCTTAAAAATTCGCCACACGTGAGGGGCATGTGACTACGCAAAGGTTAAAGAGTCCTATATCTGTGAAAAGAGAAATTTTGCAAAGGCTTATAAGTAAGTTGGGTGATTTTTTAGAGCTACTAGTCTCACCCCATTGTCTTATTTTCCCACCCACATTATAATCTCACCCACCTTAAAAAGTTAAAAAATTAAAATGTTATTTTCCCACCCACTATTATTCCTAAAATAACCTTTAATATATACATACATATGAAATTATAAAATTGTCTCTTAAAAAATATAACAAATAATATGTAAATGAAAACCACTAAGGTCTGCAAATTCAAATGGAAACGACAGAAGTACCCAAATTCAAAAGAATTCGACAACGACAAATTTAAAAATACGATGGACAAATTCAAATGACTTACACACAAATTATTCTTCTACCTTTTCAATGGAAACATAATCTTCTACCTCTTTCGTAGAAGCGTCATCTTCTACCTGTTCAATGAAAAAGTCACCTTCTAAGTCCATTGCTATTTTTTTACTTTCTCTGAATGAAAGGAGATGAAAATATGATTTAGGGTTTAAGGTAGACAAATTGTCTTCCATGCCCAACCTATTTTTTTATTTTATTTAAATTAAGCAAAACAAGATAATCAATGTCCTTATCAGTGTTTTTGTAAATGGACAAATTTGTAATTAAAAAATTCATTAAAAGGTGGATGGGAAGATAAGACATCGGTGTGAGAATAACATCACTATTTCCCATATTGTCAATTAGTTTTATGGTGAAACCTCAACTTTCTTCACATAGTTGATATGTCTCACTATAACAAATATGTCATTTAGCAAAACTGAAAATTTTCAACTCGTCACAAAAGTTGGAACATTTTACTACCTTAAGCGCATTATATATAGAAGGGTTTAATTCTTTTTACTACCCTCATGTTTCGTGGTTTTCAACATTTAGTACATCAAGTTTTTTTCGTCCCAGAGTCATACCTAAAGTGTTAATTTTAGGACAGCCTCATACATCCGTTAGTCAAACTGTTAAGTCTGTTGTTAGCTGATGACATGGCGCATATATGGACAATGACTGGGTGCCACATGTCATTAAGGGATCCACGTGGAATTTTTTTTTTTTGGAGAAGGGGTTCAAAAAAAAAAAAAAAACCCAACCCCCTGCAACCTCTCCCTCCCTTCTCTCTTCTGCAACCTGCACCCCTTCCCTTCCTTCTCTCTTCTACAACCTGCACCGCCCTCCCTTCTCTCCTCCTTCCTCCCTTATCCCTCCATTCTCTCTGCAACCCGCCGTGGTCGCAGTAATCGCCAAGGAAAATGATAAGGGCGATGGAGAAATTAGATGGGTCGATGGTGGATTTGAGATCGCCGATTCCTACACAAATCCAAACCTTTCAATTCATCACACATCCCATCCAATTAAATCTGATTCAACTTAACAGTTTGTGATATCGGATCGAAATTCAAAATCAAAGATGGTACCTTGAAATCGGGCCTAGAGAGGTAGAGGGCGATGAGCTTGATGGCCTGGAGAGGCGTGGCGGTAGAGGCGTCAATCTCATTGATGACGAGCTGGCCGCTCACACCTATGAATCCATAACCAAACACCATCCTAAAACTCATAACCCATAACCAACCTCCAAATTTCCTTCTTAGTCGTCGCCGATTGATACCCCACCTTTTCACCTCCTGCCCTCCCCAGCATCTCTCTCTCTTTCATCAAAGTCTGCAATTATTTTGAACTTCAACGTTCCAAACCTCTTGTCTTCCACAACCTCTGATTTCGCGGATTTCCACAACCCAATTTTACCGAGCTCAGATCTGGGGAGGTTGAAATTTGAGAAATGGGGATTATAACTTGGGGGAGCTGAGGCGGGCTATGGATCATAGGAGATGAGGGTTGCAAAGGAGAGAAAGGAGGGTATGGGTTGCAGAAAGGATGGAGGGGTAAATATCAAATGTTGACCCGCGGGGGGACCTCCTTGAGGTCCAAAACAGATCTAGTGCGGTTCGCAAAGGTGAAAATGAAGGGTCTTGCGGGTTGCAGAGAGAATGGAGGGATAAGGGAGGAAGGAAGAGAGAAGGGAGGGTGGTGCAGGTTGTAGAAGAGAGAAGGGAGGGAAAGGGTGCAGGTTGAAGAAGAGAGAAGGGAGGGAAAGGGTGCGGGGGGTTGGGTTTTTTTTTTTTTTTTTTTTTTGAATTTTTGAATTTTTTTTAACCCTTTCTCCAAATAAAAAATAAAAAATATCCACGTGGACCCCTTAATAATACGTGGTGCCCAGTCATTGTCCACATAGGCGCCACATTATCAGTTAACGGCAGACTTAACAGTTTGACTAACGGATGTATGAGACTGTCCCAAAATTAACATTTTAGGTATGTCTCTGGGACGAAAAAAACTTGATGTACAAAATGTTGAAAACCATGAAATATGAGAGTAGTAAACAGAGTTTAACCCTATATAGAATATGGTGGAACGACAAAGTTAATCGATTTTTAAGGTGTTTTAATGAACAAAATTCCACATAATTTGAATGAAATACTAACAGCATATGGTGGTATAGCGAGTACACCAAAAATCAATCGTTTCCTACACTCTCTTGTGCACGTTTTAATCCAAAAGATTCTCAGCTGGCAAGTTTTTGAATATCCTCTTCCTTGCCTTGGTGGCCTGCACAATCTAGATGAAATATCAATGTAATTACTGAAGCTGTTGGCACACCTAAACTAAAGTTTATTCAGCCCCCCTTTTAAAATAATATATCAAAATATATTTAGCTCCTTGTACAAAATCATTTTTCTTTACAAATAAATCATAGTTTTACATGTTTATAAAAAGTTAAATTTTTTAAATGCTTGTAGTAAACGCCAATTTTGTGGGATTTCCAATTTTGTTTTGAAGGTGACGTTCTAGGATTCATACAACCCTGATAGCTTTGCAAGACTAGTCTATCCCAATCTCTTATGACTTCAATCCCTTAAGCATGTGATAAACTAAGTGTGCAGCTCTAATTAGATTACATTCTCCCACTAGAGCCAACACTTGTTTTCACATATGCCACCATATAAGAAATCATACTTCAGTGGCCATGAGAATAGGAACAACAAAATCCCAATAACAAGTTTCTATCATATGCTAGCATTCATGAAGAACTAAAGAGAGTCATGTCCTTAAAACATAAACACTATCCCCTAAATCACCATCTTTTTTTTTTTTTTTACTTTGTAGAGACGGATTAGGCGAGATTAGTTTTTCGTCAACAGTCGTGTGTTATGAAACTATAGTCGTGTGTGATGAAACTATCATACACATGAAACTCCAACAAGACATGAAAAATTAATACAACATGCATTCTTGAATGTTTCTGTAATGCACCTCGTATTATAGTCCACCTTTAATAAAACTAGTAAACTAGTCTTCTTCATTGTCTCACATTGAGACCTTCAAGTTACCTTCTGTAATAACAATTAAATATAAATTGTTTTCCAAATAACACATTAAAAAATGTATTGTATCATAACACATTAAAGTGATCGGTCTTCTCTTGAATTGGACTTTCATTGCATCTTTGCTGTTTCTTTTTTTTATTAAAGGTTGGGGTGTGTGGAAGGCTAGAAGACCCATGGAAACTTCTGAGGTGGAGGAGTTGGTTGTCCATTTGGAGAGGTCTGTGGATATCATCTATAGATATTGGGATTAAGCTGGTGGGGGCTGCACTAGTTAACCGAACCCTCAATAAGTGGGGGGTACAGAATATTCTGCGGTCAGCATGGAAAGAGTTGGGGGAGGTTGAGATAAAATGGGTATGAGATAATCTGTTTATTATTACTGTTCCGGATGAAACTACGGCGGCACAAATTCTGAACCAGGTTCCCTGGGCATTGATGAAGCAAAATTTATCAGTAAAACGATGGCCCCAAGAGCTGGCTTTGGAGGAAGTTCAAGTGGAGTTCGTCCCATTTTGGGTTCAAATTAGAGGAATGCCCTTATTCCTTAACTCAGAAGTCAATGTTAAATTAACTCAGAAGTCAATGTTAAACGGCTAGCTCGTGAAATAGGGGAGTTTATGGAGTTTGAAGATCCCTCCAAGGCCAGAGGTTTTCTTAGTGTAAGGGTGTTGGTGGATACAGAGAAATCGTTGATTACGGGTTGTTGGTTACCACAGGAGATGAACAAGGATACGCAGTGGCGGAGTCAGAATTCTGAATGAGGATGGGCCTTTCACAAATATGTATATATATGTGTGTGTAAAAAGTTGAATTCATAACATGTTGACATATGCAATTTGTGTAATCCTCACAAAACTGAAAAAATTCTCTTAAATTCAATACTAAGAAGAAAAAAAATGTAAAAACCAAGACAACCAAGTAAGAGGTAGGTTGTGGAAGGCTAAAGAAAATACAAAGAAGTAGAAAAAGAAGGAAAATGGGGAGAGGTCTGCAAATAAAGAAGGTGGGTTGCTTTAGAAAATTATAGGGGTATATTACTGTTAAGTGAGGGAATCAAACCAGAAGTGGGGTTGCTTTTTTCATTTCAAATTGCGCATCTCTTTTAAAACTTCCCTGCCAAACTTATCGTTTCATTAGACAGCCGAAAAGATTTAAAATCAAAACAGCTTAACGACGTTGTTTGTTTCATCTTCTTCCATGAGGTTCACACCTCAAATAAAGTCAGGATGGGCCGGGGACTACCTTAGTCCCTTGGTGGCTCCGCCCCTGAAGATACGGGGTGGAATTCCGTTACGAAAGACTCCAAGATTTCTGTTATTGGTGTAGGAGAATAGGGCACCCTAATACGGAATGTTCCTTTGATCCCAGTAGTGGTGGGGTTGCTGGATATGGGGAATGGACTAAGATTGGCCTAATAAGGGAGATGGTGGACCTTTCCACCTCTTATTTGGGTCGTGCTTGGGAAAGAAGGGTAGCTGGCACCGTGCGGTATGGTCACACCCCTAATTTGAAAAATGAGGAAGTTTTGTTATGGACAAAGGGGAATTCGGAATTTGTTCCTCTCCCTATAGAACCATCGCCGGAAGGCATGCATCTGGGTACACGTCGGGGTAGGCCACGCAGAGTTAGGCAAATTAGCAATGCAGCTAAAAAAGGTTCTAGTTCTACACAAGAGAGTCCTAGTCTACAGTCTGCTCATGGAACGTCTTTGGCACAGAGTATGGATCAAGGAGGTGTGGTTCAGGCTATGTCAGAGGCACATGGTATTCCCATCAATCTGGGGGGATATTAAGTTGATCAGGAAATGGTGCTTACCAGAAGGTAGGAGATAATGGGGAATCAGGTTGGATGAGGCCATTCAATCACCACTTAAAAGGGTTCGCAGTGCTGAGCGATGTGAAAGTAGTAAGGGGAAGGCAGCAGAAACATCTAGCAGGATGAGCATTACAGAAAGGTGCCTTATGTTAGGGATTTACGCAGAAGAGGAATTACAAGAGGGTCCAATTGGGTATCAAGAGATGTGGGATGTTTTGAAGGAGCTTTCAATACTGGAAAGAGCTACACTTATGGCAAGAATGCGGGTAAGTCTTCCCGGGGCGGTGGCGGCTGGCCTTCAACAGCCGCAAATCCACCATGGTTATATTTTCTGGAACTGCCATGGTCTGGGGTCAGACACGATAGTTCGAGCTCTTCATAAGCTCATTCGAAAATATCAACCCTCTATGATATTTGTCTCTGAAACTAAGATGAAAGATCATCGCATTGATGGAGTACGAAGGCGTATGGGTTTTGTGGATGGCTTTAATGTGGCTCTGATGGGAAGGGCAGGTGGGTTTAGTTTATGGTGGGATGCGTCTATGGAAGTGAATATTATATTCTTCTCAAAACTCATCATAGATGTTAGGTTTCGAGAACTAGGAGAGCAAAGCTGGGTGCGGTTTACAGGAGTTTATGGCACCTCGTACAAAGCAGAGAAGGAAGAGTTCTGGGGTTGGATGAATACTCATTTTTCGCCTTCTACGATCCCATGGTTGTGTGGAGGGGATTTTAATGAATACCTTTAAGAGTGAAAAACCTGGAAGGGTAGGGAGTATGCACATAAACCAAGATACTTGGAGCACTTTATGAATTGTACGGATTTGTTGGATGCTGATTTTAAGGGGCCGACCTTCACTTGGCGTGGTACTCGAAATGGGGTTCTCATTCAAAAGCGTATTGATAGAGGGCTCTTCAATAATTTTTGGCGGAAGCTGTGGCCCAATACGATTGCTATCCATAGGACATTATTGGGCTCTAACCATTGTCCAATCATTATTCAAAGGGAGCCGGATAATCTGAAAGGCAAGATGAGATTTCGGTTTGAGGCCTTTTAGGCTAAGGAGGAGAAGGTAGGGAGTTGGTGAAATCGTGCTGGGTTGGTTAGTGTGAGGGGATGGCTATGGATTGTTGGTTTAAAAGAATTAATACTTGTCAGTCGAAGTTGATTTATTGGAGCCGTAATAAATTTAAGCTTCGTCAGCAACAAATAAATAAGTTGTTAACTTTTTTGGATGAATTGCAATTGAGTTGGGAGGCGAATGCGGAGAAGATTAAGGATTTTTCAATTCGGGTTGATAAATTGTGGGCACAGGAAGAAAGCTTTTGGCAGCAAAGATCCCGAGTTAAGTGGCTTCAGGAAGGAGATGCTAATACCCGCTTGTTCCACCAAACTACTCTCACTCGGCGAAAGAGGAATAAGATGCTGAAAATTAAGAAAGATAATGGTTCTTGGGAGAACAATCCGGGAAAGGTTAGGAGCTTGTTTGAAAGGCATTTTATAGACCTCTTCACTACTTCTAGGCCGAGGGAGTGGGGCTCGGTATTGGAGTGTATTCCACAGATGGTCACTAATGGGATGAATGATTCTCTCATTCTGCCTATCTCAATCGAGGAAATTAAGTTGGCAACTCTCCAAATGGGCAATCTTAAAGCCTCGAGGGTGGATAGGTTTCAAGGCGTCTTCTATCATACTTATTGGGAAGATCTTGCTGATACTCTCAATGCGTTAATTTTTGAGCTGTTGCAGGGACATGGTTGCCCACGTAAGCTTAATGCAACCCATATTGTCTTGATTCCTAAAGTTCAATCCCCAGAGTTTGTCACCCAGTTCCAACCTATAAGTTTGTGCAATTTTTCCTACAAAATTCTTTCCAAAATGTTGGCCAATAGGTTAAAGCCTCTCTTGCTGAGTATGATTTCTCCCATGCAAAATGCTTTCGTGTCGGGTCGGCAAATCCAAAATAGCATCGGAATCGCACATAAGCTATTTCATTTCCTTAAGCTAAGGAAAGCTCAAGGAAAGTTTGAGTTTGGTGTTAAATTGGATATGCACAAAGCCTATGATAGGGTGGAGTGGGATTTTCTCGATGCTGTTATGGAGAAAATGGGGTTTTACATTGGGTGGAGAAAGATTGTTATGAGCTGTCTTTGTACAGTCAGTTTCGCTGTCATTCTCATTAGGCAACTGGGTGACAAGTTTGCTCCCTCTCGGGGTCTTAGGCAGAGGGAACCTTTATGCCCTTACTTATTTTTTTTAGTTAGTGAGGTGTTGTCCCATATGATTCAATCAGTTATGGATAGGAAGTATTTGGATGCCGTTCAGATAGGTTCTCATGCTCTAGTCATTTCGCACCTATTCTTCAATGATGATACGCTAATCTTTTTAAAGACTAATAGGAAAAATTGTACAAATCTTGTTCAACTTTAAATGACTATTGCTCGGCATCTGGACAAGCGGTGGATATTCAGAAATCTAATGTGTTCTTTAGTGCTAATGTTTCTGTGGATGTCTTTGCAGAGTTGGGAGCGATTCTTGGTATGAAAGTTGTATTTGATCCTGGTACCTATTGGGGGTTCCTGCAGTTTGGGGACGTTCTAAGAGGCAAGGGTTGACTTATATTAAGGAGAGAATTTTGGCAAAACTTCAGGGATCCGGTTGGGAAGGAGGTTTTGCTTAAAACAGTAGTGCAAGCCATACCAGCCTACCCGATGAGTTTATTTAAATTTCCTGCCAGGCTTTGTAACGAATTGGATGCTTTGATTTATGCTTTTTGGTGGGGGAAGGTTGGTGGGGAGCGGCATATTCATTGGGTAAGGAAAAAAAATTCTTGGTCTTCCAAAGAACCAGGGTGGTTTGGGTTTCCGCAATTTCCAAGTGTTTAATAATGCTCTTCTTGCTAAGCAGTGTTGGCAGATCCTCCATAATCCTTCGTCCCTTTGGATACGAGTCTTAAAAGCTAGATATTTTCCCCATTGTTCTTTTCTTAAGGCTAAACAGGGTGGCCGTGCATCTTGGTTGTGGTCTAGTTTGTTGGTGGGTCGAGATCTATTGTTAGATAGAGAGCATTGGCAGATTATGGGCGGCAGAGATGTTCAGGTTTGGGTTGATAAATGGCTTCTTTCTCTTTCTATGGGTCATCCTGTTCCACGGGTAGGAGTTTCTGTGTCTAGGAATCTAAGTGTTGATACATTAATATGTCCCTCTACCAAGTCCTGGGATATTGACTTCCTTATGGGTTTTATGTCTCATAATAAGATGGCTACTGTTGGTACCATATTATATTGGGTCTCGTTACTTGGGCTTCCAGACATTGAGCCCATGATTCATGTAAAAGGGGAGGAGCCCTTAATCTATAAAAGGGCCTCCTCACCCTCACAATCCTCAAGTCTTATCCTCACATACAAAGCCACAAGGCTCACAAACAAAGAAACTCTCTCAAACTCTCTCTTTCTCTGGAGGACTCCCCCTCACACTTGTAATCCATACATACAGTTACAGAGAAATACGATCAACATCAGTATGGACGTAGCCCAAACATTGGGGTGAACCACGATACATCTTGTGTTCATTACTTTCTTGTAGATTCCCGGTCGGATTTATGTTATTCCAAGACCCCTCCGGTTTTGTGCATCAGCATTTGGCGCCGTCTGTGGGAAACGACACGAAAAGCTATGTCGGTTCTCTCTCAATTTTTCACCTTCGCCGTGAATCTACAAAAACCCAACAACCCAAAGCTTTCCCAGAAAACCCACGGAGCCACCTCCTCTCTCACTTAATCTCTCTCTCTGCAACTCCTTTCGAGAGAGCGCCGCCAATTTTGGGGTCACATACTGCAAACCATCTATTCTTCTCGCTCTTTCTCCCTTTCTCTCATTGTTTCTCTGTTGCTGCTCGAATCAGAGCCATGGCCACCGTTACTTTGCTCCGTAACTTCCGGCGCCGCGACATCGCGTTGGCCTCTATCTCCACCTACCGTTTCTTTACTAGCATTGCCAAGCCATCACCTTTGAGCCAAAAGTGGGCAAGCTTAGCAAGATCTTTCAAATCGAGCTCTCTCTCTCAATCACTAATGGAGAACAGGTGATGGAGGACAGGCTGTGCTCTTCCAGTGTGAGTCCAAAAATAAATTCAGCAGGAAGATGACGCCGTCGAGTTAGCTGTGCCTGGACTCGAACGAAATGTCATTGCCGACGCCTGTGGTGTCTCACAGACGAAGAATCCCGGTTAGCAAATCGCCTCCGAGTGAAGAGATCGAAGATTTCTTCACCGCCGCTGAGAAGTACGAGCATAAGCATTTTACAAAGAAGTGGAGGGCCAAAAGTTTGACCCGGCAGCCACAAAACTGATTGATCCCGACTCCCTCTCCCTCAAGCTCTGCAAGCAAACCGATCCACCTCCACCCTGAACCGTTGCCTAAGCCAGAGCTGCACCGACAGGGCCTTGCTCTTCCATGGCCGCCCACGTAATCTTCCACAGCCACAAAATCAAAAGAGGCAAAGGCGGTGCAGAAACAATGCCAAAGTCGATGAGATGCAAGAGAGAGAAAAGGCTGAAAGCCATTTAGAGAGAGAGATGGTGGAGCCCTACTACGACAAGAAAGATGAAGCTAAGCTCACTGCCCAGGAAGCTACCCTCGCTACCCCAAAACTTCCCGTACCCTTCGACCCGAGCTTTCTTGCAGCAACCTGATTTTGTGAAGATGATGCTAAAGCGACAGAGCCTTTTCCAGGAGGGCCAACAGATACATCATTGCTAAAGATTTTAAAGAGTCACATTGCTGCAGCAATTTGGAATAATGAGAAATTACTGAGCATTTTACAGTGGTGCAGTCATGTGAGACGGATCTGCTCACATGTCGAGAAAGCAAAAGTAGAAAGCCAATGAGCTGGAAATGCAAGTGTGGGAGATCATTGCAAATGTGGATGCTAGTTGGGTTGAGTCTTCACGTTCGGGGTTTGTGGGTTTGGTGGCGAGGGATAGTACAGGGAAGTTTTTGGCTGCTAGTAGGCAGGCTATTACAGCTTTGTGTGTTAGTCAAGCTGAGGCCTTGGCTCTTTTGCTTGGTTGTGAACTGGGTATCTCACAAGGGTTTAGTTGTATAATTCTTGAATTGGATTCATTGGAATCGGTTTCTTGTTTGAATGGTAAGTTGGAAGATGGCAGTTGGAGGGCATATCCCATTTTGGCTCAAGTCCAGAAGTATCGGGATTCCTTTTAGGACTACCACTGGTCTTGGACATCTAGATCAGCCAACAAGGCGGTGAATTTTTTAGCGTCGCAGAAGTCTAAGGAGATGTGCGATGTTTTGTGGGTTGACCGACCCCCATCCTCCTTGTTTGTTGTCTTAAACTTCGATGGATTGCCTTGTCCCCATTAGGTGTTCTTGGCTTTGCAGGGAGTGACGCTTTAACTTGTGGTGCCGCGTTAGTCTTTCTTGTAGCTTCTTGCAAAGTTTGTTTCCAGTGTTCTGTTGATGTTTGCCTGGTTTGGCTTTCTGTTTGTGTGGCTTCTTAGCCCAGTGATTGTTTTTCCAATGTTCCAAAAAAATAATAATAATATATATAAATTCTGAATAACCTCAAATTACTATCCAAATTTTTTTTTTTTCAAGCTCTCAAAACCACTCACAAGTCGCAACTTCCATTATAGAATAAAACTCTAGCAAATAAAAGTAGAAACACGTCGATAAAAAAAATTATTTTGACAAATAAAACATGCAATCAACATTTTAGCTCTTTATTAGGCTCATTTGTAAAGGCTTCTTTGAAAGCACTTCCGCTCAGAGGCGTTTCTTGTAAAAGCACTTTGATTACACTCTGCTTCTTTTAGAAAAATTTTAATGGATTCTTTAACCCAAAAGTACTTTTAACTTTTTAATGCCAGCATGATCCAAAGTTTTTGGTGATCTAAAAACGTCTTAGTTAACAAATTCTTCCTTCAAATTGAAATCAATAGAGAAATACAAGAACTTGTACAATTACAAATGGACTGATATGCACAGGACTCAGACAAGCACGATAAGTATTCATAAACCATCAATCATAAAAATAAAAAAAACATAAACTCCTCCACTTTCCAACCATTCTTCCAACATCTCAATACCACATCTAAAATAAAAATACAGTTCCTTGAGTTAATGGCATTCATTTGAAACTCTCTTCGATTTACACGCCTAACGAAACTGTGAGATTAGTGGAATTCGTAATAATTGACAACTCCAAATCTCATGCATGTTTACATTATTCATACAGAAGCACCTTTACCCGGAGAAATGAGCGCGCTAAAACGCAGCTAAGGCCTACATCAGTTCTTGTGTTGAAGCCTCCCACTTTCTGCACCAGCATAAGGATCGATAATTACATTTATAACAGCTGGTTTTTGTGCCGAGAAGGATTCTGAAAGGGCGGACTTGAGTTCTTCAGGTGTCCCAACAAGATAGCCTTTGCCTCCAAAAGCTTCAATCAGAGTGTGATAACCCGCACTTGGGACAAAGGAAGTGGGCGCAGGGTCATCCTTGTAAGGCCCACTAATTTCATCCGGGCTTCTTCGATCGCCACCATATACACCACCATTGTTAAAGACTATCACAACAACAGGTAACTGGTATCGAACCAATGTCTGCAGAAATCAAAGAAAAAGTATACACGAATGATATTGTCTCTTGTACAGCCTGAGAAACGCATATACACACACCAAAAACAGACAGACAGGCAATAAGATAAACATTATCAATGAAGACATTGACCAAACAAAACATTGACCAAACAAAACATTGATGATATAATGGAAAATTTCTAAGGGAATCTTGATTACAGGAAAGAAATTTCAAAGGCTAATCATGAAAGAGAAATCAAATTTTATAACAAAATTGCTTCTAGCCCACTAACCTTAACAAAAGCTGCGCTCAGCAATAAGGGAAAATTGTGAATAGGGGAACAAGTATGGCAATGTGTCAAGGTCAAGCTTTCAACGACCATTTCTTTCCTTTTTCTTTTCCTGATTATACAGAAGACCACCAGACCCTCTTCAAACTTTGGACCAAAGACACTACCAAAGACATCTCTCACCAGAAACTATGCCTTAACTTTACTCAAACTATGAGAAGAGATGGCCTTACCTACAACATCTCTCAAAAGATGGCCTTACTCCAACTAAGTTTTTTTGTCAGACCATGTAAGTCCTAAGTATTTAGAAACCTATTGTCACATGAATTCTCAATACACCACCAATGTAACCAAATGATGGAACTTTGGTCCGCTACTAGTACTAACCACCAAAACCTAACTTGCTGAAGCTTTCAGAGAGAGAAGTCTGACCATCATTTACCTCAAGTAGCACAACTACAACAAAAACAGCAAATGTCTACTATTTGTTTAAATGTCTCCAGGACTGTGTGCTCTATAAATAAGACACAAGGGTAGATATCTACCAAGGAAATCACAAATATCAAGTCATTCTCTAAATCTCAACACATTTTGAGAAAAAACTGTACATGCTTCAAGCTGTCTTTGTTACGTATTCCAAAAGTTTCTAATACAATGGAAAGCCAACATCAGACTCGATGTGGAGATGATGGAGGTCATGGCCCCTGCAAATTTTTTGAACAAAAAGTCCTTACTTATGAAGATAGAGACTAAAAACCTCCAATGTCTATAACCGAAAACGTGGTCCCCCCTCAAGACCCAACTCCTACTGCTCCAAGTATAATCCAGCCTACTTTGTAAGTCCCTTCAGCACTTAAAGTTGCCCATTTTTAACCCCAACTTCAAATAAGATGCTCACTCACTACTTAAGCTAATCATGTCCAAACCCATGCGACTGCATGTTCAAAACTAAACTAATACGTACTAACAGAAAAAAAAAACTAAGATGACCAGTTAAGCTGTCCAATTATACGTTTCTTTCTCTAATGTCTTTTAAAACAAAAAATAAAAACCAAAAGGGAAAGGAAAAAGGTTACTGCTATGTTTAATATTATTTGTACTATTACTTTCACCAACCTAATAAACAACACCTAGGTTGATAATGCAGCACACATGCCATTAAGCATCTCACTTCCAAATTCTTTTTATTCCTATACCTAACACAAAGACTACCAAATTTTCTTCCACATCTTTCGAACTAAACGAAAACCGCATCAAAACCAACAACCAGAAAGCAGATGTCAGATGACTACAAATCAAGTTACTCTAACTCTCTAAACCATTAGTGAGATTGACCAACTCAGATCCAAAACAATTTGAAGGGGAGGAAAAGAAATCACAGTTTCGCAGCACAATCTGTGTGCTTTCTAATGAAAGTATTTATGTAAACAAACAGGTTATACTAGCAGATAATTTGCCGGAATTAATATTTAATAACCATTAGCACATATTTTTTATGACAACGCATGTGAGGGACCATACCTCAACTTCCATTGCACTGAACCCAAATCCTGAATCCCCTTCCACTGCAACAACAAGCCGGTCAGGAGAAGCTACCGCACCCGCAATGCAGTAACCCAATCCAACCCCCATTGTTCCCCAAGTCCCTGCATCCAACCTGGTCCTCGGCTCGGTCTGAACCAACACAGACCGACCCACATCCATAGTGTTAGCCCCCTCGGAAACCAATATAGGAGCAGGGCTCCCCAACCCTGCAATTGCATCTCTAATAATCTTCATTGGCGTCAAGAAATTAAATGGCACAACTTCCTTAGCCAACTGAGCCTCCATTTTTGAAACATTGTCCTTCACCTTACTCGAAATCGCTGCAACCCACGGATGAGACTTCCCCAAACAAAAAGGGTCATCCTTGATCCCCAAATTGATCTTCTCCAATACCAACTTTGCATCTCCAACCAAACCCAAATGTGGTTTTCGCAGCTCAATCTCTTCCTTACTAACATCAACCAAAATGAACTTCACATCCTTGGACCACTTGGGCGGCTCACCAAAGTGCAAAAGCCAGTTAAGCCTTGCGCCAACGACAAGCGCCACGTCACATTTCCCGATCGCCAGAGACCTTGCTGCGGTCGCCGCCAGCTCATGAGTGTCCGGCAACAGCCCCTTCCCCATTGGAGTGGGCAAAAATGGGATTCCCGTCCTCTCCACCAGCTTACCCAACTCGTTCTCCGCTCGAGCAAATGCAGCCCCTTTACCAAAAACAATCAACGGCCTCTCCGCGTGCCGGAGCAGCGAAACGGCCTCCTCAATCTGCGAATTCTGCACACACAGAACCTTCTCCGACTCTCCGAATTTCTCAGCGGCGGTGGCCAATAAGCTCTCAGCCTCCGCCTCAGAAATTGTCTGGTGCAGTACATCCGACGGAAAATCCAAATAGCACCCTCCGGGTCGACCCGAACCGGCTTTTGCAAGAGCTTGAAACACGCAATCCGGTATTTCTTTGATTGATTTAGCTTTGACGGAGAATTTGGAAAAGGGTTCGACGGCGGCGATCTGATCGAGCTCCTGGAAATCTCCACGGCCGAAATCTTTCTGGTCGCACGAACCCGAGATCATCACCATGGGCCAAGCATTGGCCATGGCGTTGGAAAGACCCGCGAGCCCGTGGACGCATCCGGGACCCGAGACCGTGAGGAGGACTCCGGGTCGACCGGTTAGATACCCGTAGGCAGAGGCGGCGTAACCCGCCGACTGCTCGTTGTGGAACGCGATAAACCGGACTCCGAGCGAAACCGCGCGGTTCGCGAGCGAGGTGACGGGAATTCCCACGACTCCGAACATGCGGTCGACGCCGAACCGGGCAAGGGCCTTGGCGATCAGCTGGTTGCCATCGATTGCGGTTGTGGTTGATTCACCCATTGGATCTGATTGCTGTGCTTCTTCTGCGGGGAAATGAGTGGAGTGGGTACATATAGACACAGAAGTTGGAGGACGATTATGCCCCCGAGAGATTGTTGGGAAATGTGCTATGTCGGGGAGGTAGTACAGAACGAGGAGATGGGTAGATGGAGAAATCAAATTTGATAAGGAATGCTGAGACAGCCGCTGTTGCTTTTCTGGTTTGGTGGGCGGCGGTCTCTCTGTCAATGGCTAAATGGAACAGTATAAAGCGACTTCCTAGGCCACGTCATAAGGCTGACGTGGTAAAACTGTAACAGCCGAAGCAGTTCCTTCTTCCTCAGCAGTCCAGAGCCGACGAGTATGACGTTAACTATAAGGACAGGTATCAAAAGAAGAAGATGGTCACAGGCTAGGATGAGGTAATTTGGGCACAGCAGATCTGGACTCATTTCTCGTACCCAAAGCCATCCCTGCCCTTTCTACCCCGCTCAGCCGCCGCCCTCACTCCTCTCTCTCTCTCTCTGAGTCAGCGAAATGATAAAGCGGCGATTCTACAAGCTAGAACACGGCGACAGAGATGGCCCCTCGAATTCGTCTTCATCCTCGTCGGATTCTGAAATAGAACCACACGCCACATACGACTCCGATGAAGAAGAAGAAGAATATGATGCAGTCGAACAACTCAAGGACGATGCTCAATCTTGCTCTACCTCCTCTGGTTTCCTCTTCCTTCCCTGCCCTTTAATTATAGTTTGTTTAAATTTATTTATATGATTTTTCTCAAATTACATTTAATTGGGTCTTGATTAATATTTGCTGAATTGAATTTTTCTTCTGGTTTTTCGGTTTCCAGGATATCAGAGTGAGGATAGCTCAGCGAATGAAGTTCCTGTTGACTCCTCAGGTACGGCTATAAGAATTTTTATCGGTGAATTTTGATTTGTTTGCATGGCTATGGAGTTTTCAATTTTCTTTTCTGCATTCGTGATATGGATTTTTCTATCTAGATACATTGTCTATTGAAACACCAAGAAGTTTTCGCCAAATCAGCTCGGATTGTAGACACTATCATATCTTTCCTAATCACCTCACCCATGTTTGTTTTGGTCTTCCTCCTTCCTTAGCACCGCCACCACCCTCTCCCTAAAAATATAAGAAGGAGAATGAATGAAATAGTCCGAAAAGGAGAGAAGACGGGTTTATCAGATGATGTTATTATTGTGCAATAAACGACGTAACACTCATCCTTAGGAGTGGCATAAAGTTGATATGAAAATTAGGTTTCGACTTCTAATCACAAGGCACGCAGCATCTTGTTATGCGGTTTGCATAAAATATAGATGCTACGTTACTACTTCCTTCCCCTCAAAAAGAAAATTACCATTACTTTTTTTCAGTTGCTTGGTAAAAGTGGTTCAGAATTACTAGAGGAAGAATCTTACATCATGCTAGACGAGGAATCAATACCAGTAGATTTACCAAACTGTATCGTGAAATGCAGATCAGCTTTCAAATGCAGGTTATGCCCTAGAATTGTCTGTTTGAATGAGGATAGTTTAAGGGCTCATCTGAAATCCAAGGTAAGATGTGTGTCATAATTATCTTAGGGAAATTTGAAAAATATGTCAAAAGTTATAAGGGGAAGTTGGAAAAAACTTTAAAAAGTTCATTTACTCTTTACGAGACAGAATGCTGAACATTAAGTAACAGAGAGCAACGTATTCGTGTAAAAAGATACAATTTAAAATTACTGATTTAGAGAACCATTGAGATTTGAACCTATTTGCTGAAGCTATCTTTTATACAACGAGATATGCAGTCTTGCGAGATGTAGAGGTTCTAGAAGGGTTCCTAACCATTAGTGGTGTAAGTAAGGAACAGATTAATACAGCTTTGTTATGTTGTGCTCGCTCGCATATAATTGAAGAAGTGCGAGTGTTTTTATGTGGTCTTGTCAAGACCAATTACTAGTGACTAATTATATTGTTGTTATTATTGCAGAGACATGCTCGGTCTAAGAAACTATTGGACGAAGGTAGGCTGAAGACCATACTGAACGCTGATGGGAAAATTGATGAAGAAGAGACCCCTGCTTTATATGCAAAAATTCTAGCTAATTCACAGGTAGGTCTCTCGTATATTGCTAAAATAAACCAGGAAATAATGTCGCGCGTGCATGCAAGAAATTAACCCATCTCTGCTACTTTATTCTAGGGTATGCCGAGAAAGAAAAGTAAAAGACAGGACAAGAATGGGTCGAAAAAGGTAAAAAACATCACACCACAATGTTTGGATATATATAGGCCTTAAAGTATATAGTCTGTTATGACTTATAACGGATGTTGCAATATGCAGAGGACGAGATATGGTGGTAAGCAATCCAAAGGGAACCCAGCCAAGAGAAGGCATGGATAAAGTTCTAAGAATGTTGCTTTTGGTTGCTGTCCGGTGGGGAGATACAACTGCGAGAAAGGAAAACAAGGATTTGCTAGGTTTGTACCGAATTAAGGAAGCTATTTTAAGATTTTCATCGCTTCCGAGTGATGTGGCTAAGGGACTGCTTGATAATACTTTGCTCTATTGTTTAGTTTCAGCCAAAATTTTGTTTTAACCTTAGGTTTTATCCTTTCTTATGAAAGAAAGCTTGTTTAGGAACCCACTTCTAAGCTTTTGTCATCAGGAGAATGAAAATGATCAGGTCTTGCATTCATAAGATTTTAAGATGCACAAAATTTACTTGACAAGCATAATGTTTACATACCAATTGATGCTAATCCGATACAACAACAACAACAACAACAACAAAGCCTTTTCCCACTAAGTGGGGTCGGCTATATGAATCCTAGAACGCCATTGCGCTCGGTTTTGTGTCATGTCCTCCATTAGATCCAAGTAATCAAGTCTTTTCTTAGGGTCTCTTCCAAAGTTTTCCTAGGTCTTCCTCTACCCCTTCGGCCCTGAACTTCTGTCCCGTAGTCACATTTTCGAACCGGAGCGTCAGTAGGCCTTCTTTGCACATGTCCAAACCACCGGAACCGATTTTCTCTCATATTTCCTTCAATTTTGGCTACTCCTACTTTACCTTGGATATCCTCATTCCCAATCTTATCCTTTCTCGTGTGCCCATACATCCCACGAAGCATCCTCATCTCCGCTACACCCATTTTGTGTACGTGTTGATGCTTCACCGCCCAACATTCTGTGCCATACAACATCGTTGGCCTTATTGCCGTCCTATAAAATTTTCCCTTGAGCTTCAGTGGCCGACGACGATCACACAACACGCCGGATACACTCTTACACTTCATCCATCCAGCTTGTATTCTATGGTTGAGATCTCCATCTAATTCTTCGTTCTCTTGCAAGATAGATCCTAGGTAGCGAAAACGGTCACTTTTTGTGATCTTCGCTAGATTGCTCCGGTCATTAGTGTGGATAAGTATATAAATGGATAGAGATAGGAAAGTAAACACAAGATGTACGTGATTCACCCAGATTGGCTACGTCTACGGAATAGAGGAGTTCTCATTAATTGTGAAGGGTTTACACAAGTACATAGGTTCAAGCTCTCCTTTAGGGAGTACAAGTGAATGATTTAGTACAAATGACATTAGGAAATATTGTGGGAGAATGATCTCGTAACCACGAAACTTCTAAGTCCCGGAGTGTGGTATCGGCTTGACTTTCCTTATCTGTCTCATAGGTAGATGTGGAATCTTCTCTGGAAGTACTCTTCCTCCATCCAGGGGTGGTATCTGTAACTGGTGGAGATGCACAAGGTAATGTATCAATGTCACTTGAAGCTTACTTGTAGTTTCAGGCTTGGTCAAGCGCGATACAAATCATGTAGTAGGAGTCCCCCAAGTCGCCGAGCTAGGGGATCTGCTGAAAGAGGTAACAGACAAGGTAAGCAATCAGAGCTCCGGCTGATTGTTCACATTCTCCCTATCTTGCAGGCAGCATGAAGGATAAAGAGAAGAAAAATGAGAAGAGATGATATGGGATACTTTTGCTTTTGAAGAAGTAACTTTCCACAGGCTTATTCTTGAACTGGGCTGGAGGGTTTTCTGGTTTCCTCCAAAGTATAAGGCCGACTGAAGAATTTGAGGGTCAAAACAAGTCCATCAAATCTAGAGTACGTTCGACCCTGCTGATATGGGATAATTTTGCTTTTGACAGAGTAGTGGATGTATCGGCACGTGTGCTGTTACGCTTGTCTCCACATGCTTCCTTGTATCCTTCTCACTTGCCCTATCTGTTCCTCAGGCAGATGCGGTATCTTCCCTGGAAGCATAAGATGTTGAAGATGAGTACTCGAGAGCAATGCCAGGGTAAGGGGTTCCAGGCAGTCAGTTCCTGGCTGGAAGCTTGATTCCAAGTGCTGACTGATTGCTCTCTTTCTCCTTGTCTTGCAGGTAAGAACAAGGCCAAAGGAAAAGACAGGGAAAAAGCATGATATGGGATACTCTTGCTTTTAACCCTGATGATATGAGATATTCTTGCTTTAGTATAGCTTGTGTACAGAGGTATTATCGGGGGGAAAGAAAGCTGAATATTTCGAAAGGCTTCGTTGGGAGTGCCCTCTCAGATAAGAGGAAGGGTTGAGCATTTTTGCAGGTCTGCCTGTCCGTTTGGGATGGAGGTCGACATATATAGGAGTCTCCTTAACATCAAGTAATAATGCTATTCCTTTACCCTGCTTGGTCATAGCACGGTAGTGGGAGCTGCCAGCTTCACAAGTTTTAACTCTGTCAGAGCACTTTGAAAAAATGGTCTGTGGTATCTGGAAAGCTGATGTTGCGTGTGAAGATTACAGACAAGCTTTATCCAAGGAGATCCGGTTCTTGAAGTTGGGAAAGTGGTGCCTCTTCGGTTTTCGAACAAGCAATCCTGTCGGGGATCTGGCTCTCGAGATTCGGAGAACGATGCCTCTTCGATTTTTGAGAAAGCAATCATGCTGGGGGTCTGGCTCTCGAGATTCGGAGAGCGGTGTCTTCGATTTTTGAGAAAGTAATCATGTTGGGAGTTGGGAGTGTTTTCTCGAATATGAGTAAAGGTTGGGCATGTTTGCTAGTCTACCTTGCCACGAAGCACAGAGGTTGACACACAGGGACTTTCCAATTATCCAGCAGTGGTACTGTTCCTTTACCCTCTCTTCGATTTTTGAGAAAGTAATCATGTTAGGAGTCTGGCTCTCGAGATTCGGAGGGCGGTGCCTCTTCAATTTTGGAGCAAGCAATCTTGTTGGGGGTGTTTTCTCGAATGTGAGTAAAGGTTGGGCATGTTTGCTAGTCTACCTTGCCACGAAGCACAGAGGATGACACACAGGGACTTTCAAATTATCCAGCAGTGGTACTGTTCCTTTACCCTCTCTTCGATTTTTGAGAAAGTAATCATGTTGGAAGTCTGGCTCTCGAGATTCGGAGGGCGATGCCTCTTCGATTTTGGGGCAAGCAATCTTGTTGGGAGTGTTTTCTCGAATGTGAGTAAAGGTTGGGCATGTTTGCTAGTATACCTTGCCATGAAGCACAGAGGTTGACACACCGGGACTTTCCAATTATCCAGCAGTGGTACTGTTCCTTTACCCTTGTGGGTAATAATATGGTAGCTAGGCCGTCAAAATTTATGTGTCTAAACTTTGTTAGTGTTGTTTCTTTGCTATTCTTTTACCCTTCTTGGTCAGAGCGATGTAGTGAGAGTTGCAAGCTTCACGTGTCTCGACTTTGTCAGAGAACTTTGGCAAAGTTATATGTGGTACCCATGAGCTACTGTTGCGTGTGGGAAGTGGGTGATTGAACAGTACGATTCATGTGCTTTCTACTTCGCCAGAAATCTTCGACAGAATGCCCATAATTTCCGCAAAGCTGAGTGTGCGTGTGACAGGTGCTGACAAGGCTGGAAAAGTAGTCTCAACTTTGTCAGAGAACTTTGGCAAAGTTATATGTGGTACCCATGAGCTACTGTTGCGTGTGGGAAGTGGGTGATTGAACAGTACGATTCATGTGCTTTCTACTTCGCCAGAAATCTTCGACAGAATGCCCATAATTTTCGCAAAGCTGAGTGTGCGTGTGACAGGTGCTGACAAGGCTGGAAAAGTAGGTGCCTCTTCGATTTCTGAGATCGACTCTCGTGGTCTCTGAACAGCTCAGCTTTTGAGAAAGCAAACCTCTTCGATTTCTGAGATCGGCCCTCGTGGTCTCTGAGTAGCCCAGCTTTTGAGAAAGCAAACCTCTTCGATTTCTAAGATCGGCCTTCGTGGTCTCTGAGCAGCCCAGCTTTTGAGAAAGCAAACCTCTTCGATTTCTGAGATCGGCCTTCGTGGTCTTTGAGCAGCCCAGCTTTTGAGAAAGCAAACGCCTCTTCGATTTCTGAGATCGACCCTCGTGGTCTCTGAGCAGCCCAGCTTTTGAGAAAGCAAATGCCTCTTCGATTTCTGAAGCTTCGTCGAGTGCAGATTTTTATAGAGGCTGACATTAAGTTCCAAAGCACACTTGAATATCCACCAGTAGAAGCTCCATTCTTGCACTTCTAAGATCTTGATTTGTCTGACCTCTTCTCTCTTCTACACCTTTGAAAATGTCTGGCCCCTCCGACCGTCGTTTTGACTTGAACCTTGTTGAAGAGGCAGCCCCGCCTTCTCCAAACAACATATGGCGCCCATCCTTCGTCTCCCCTACTGGTCCTCTTACCGTTAGGGATTCCGTGATGAAGAATGATATGACCGCTGCGGTAGTGGCCAGGAACCTTCTCACTCCCAAAGATAACAGACTACTTTCCAAATGGTCTGATGAGTTGGCTGTTAAGGATTCTCTGGCTCTTAGTGTTCAGTGTGCAGGTTCTGTGTCTAATATGGCCCAACGCCTATTTGCTCGAACCCGCCAAGTTGAATCATTGGCGGCTGAAGTGATGAGTCTCAAACAGGAGATTAGAGGGCTCAAGCATGAGAATAAACAGTTGCACCGGCTCGCACATGACTATGCTACAAACATGAAGAGGAAGCTTGACCAGATGAAGGAATCTGATGGTCAGGTTTTACTGGATCATCAGAGATTTGTGGGTTTGTTCCAAAGGCATTTATTGCCTTCGTCTTCTGGGGCTATACCGCGTAATGAAGCTCCAAATGATCAACCTCTGATGCCTCCTCCTTCTAGGGTTCTGTCCAGTACTGAGGCTCCGAATGATCCCCCTCCGGTGCCTTCTCTTTCTGGGACTCTACCGACTGCCGAGACTTCTCCTAAGCAACCTTTGTGAAGGCTTCCTCTTGTTTGTTTATTTTGACTCAAGTATATGTACATATTTGTAATTTATCGGGGATATCAATAAATAAGCTTTCCTTCATTTCAACATATTGTGTTAAATCATCAAAGCCTTCTTCGCTAAGTTCTTTGAATTTTCTTTTGTTGAAGCTTGTATGTTGGAGCTTTGTGAGTGGAGCATGTAGGTTGAGGTAGTGTTCCCTTAATTTCCCGAGCGAGGACAACTTCTCGGTTGGAGACTTGGAAAATCCAAGTCACTGAGTGGGATCGGCTATATGAATCTTAGAACGCCATTGTGTTCTGTCCTGTGTCATGTCCTCCGTTAAATCCAAGTACTCTAAGTCTTTTCTTAGGGTCTCTCTCAAAGTTTTCCTGGGTCTTCCTCTACCCCTTCGGCCCTGAACCTCTGTCCCATAGTCGCATCTTCTAATCGGAACGTCAGTAGGCCTTCTTTGCACATGTCCAAACCACCGTAACCGATTTTCTCTCATCTTTCCTTCAATTTCGGCTACTCCTACTTTACCCCGGATATCCTCATTCCTAATCTTATCCTTTCTCGTGTGCCCACACATCCAACGAAGCATCCTCATCTCCGCTACACCCATTTTGTGTACGTGTTGATGCTTCACCGCCCAACATTCTGTGCCATACAGCATCGCCGGCCTTATTGCCGTCCTATAAAATTTTCCCTTGAGCTTCAGTGACATACGGCGGTCACACAACACGCCGGATGCACTCTTCCACTTCATCCATCCAGCTTGTATTCTATGGTTGAGATCTCCATCTAATTCTCCGTTCTTTTGCAAGATAGATCCTAGGTAACGAAAACGGTCGCTCTTTGGTATTTCTTGATCTCCGATCCTCACCCCTAACTCGTTTTGGCCTCCATTTGCACTGAACTTGCACTCCATATATTCTGTCTTTGATCGGCTTAGGCGAAGACCTTTAGATTCCAACACTTCTCTCCAAAGGTTAAGCTTTGCATTTACCCCTTATTGAGTTTCATCTATCAACACTATATCGTCTGCGACAAGCATACACCAAGGAATATCATCTTGAATATGTCCTGTTAACTCATCCATTACCAACGCAAAAAGGTAAGGACTTAAGGATAAGCCTTGATGTAATCCTACAGTTATGGGAAAGCTTTCGGTTTGTCCTTCATGAGTTCTTACGGCAGTCTTTGCTCCTTCATACATATCCTGTATAGCTTGGATATATGCTACTCGTACTCCTTTCTTCTCTAAAATCCTCCAAAGAATGTCTCTTGGGACCCTATCATACGTTTTTTCCAAATCTATAAAGACCATGTGTAAATCTTTTTTCCCATCTCTATATCTTTCCATCAATCTTCGTAAGAGATAGATTGCCTCCATGGTTGAGCGTCCTGGCATGAACCCGAATTGGTTGTCCGAAACCCGTGTCTCTTGCCTCAATCTATGCTCAATGACTCTCTCCCAGAGTTTCATTGTATGACTCATTAGCTTAATACTCCTATAGTTCATGCAATTTTGTACATTGCCCTTATTCTTGTAGATAGGCACCAAAGTGCTCGTTCGCCACTCATTTGGCATCTTCTTCGTTTTCAAAATCCTATTGAAAAGGTCAGTGAGCCATGTTATACCTGTCTCTCCCAAAACTTTCCACACTTCGATTGGTATATCGTCTGGGCCTACTGCTTTTCTATGCTTCATCTTCTTCAAAGCTACAACCACTTCTTCCTTCCGGATTCTACGATAAAAAGAGTAGTTTCTACACTCTTCTGAGTTACTCAACTCCCCTAAAGAAGCACTCCTTTCATGTCCTTCATTGAAAAGATTATGAAAATAACATTTCCATCTGTCTTTAACCGCGTTCTCTGTAGAGTAATTATCGGTAGTTCCACCAAGGGGCTAATTATCAAGGTGAACAGAACATTATTGGTCACATGATCTCTACTTAGGCTGGATAATCCGAGTTATGCTACGGTCAGTGAACCAATTGCGCGTGCTTTCTAAGCATTAACACACAGACTCACATTCCAATTCAAGGGTCAAACATTGCCCCTCGAACTCGGAAAGTTTGAACCGAATGAACTGTAATAAAAGCCACAACAAAAATTATACACAACAGACATCTTGGTTGAATGATTCAGCTCATACACAGGCTAAAATGGAGGCATGGTTCTTCTGTTATGGAGTCAGGGTGCCGATGCAATAACTCAAACACGCTACTGCTAAAATTCTTGATATACGCTATCGGGCCAATAAAACAAGTGAAACACAGAACCATTGCATTTTACATTTACGACTACCTTGATTAAGCAAAACAAAGAAAAAGCTCCAGAAGTGATATTGGTCCAAAAAGTTATGATTATACACAAGGTTCAGTGAGATTTCAGGCTAGTAGTGAACATCTGTCTCCTATTACTACAAATTTGATAATCCCAGTCAGCACAAAATATCACCTGAATGAACCAGACTTCCAACAACCACAAGTCAGCATAGCTTCCTGAACCGATGTTTACCGTAGCTACAAGGAAGAAGTTATTAACTTCAAAACCCCTTCCCCAGTTGGGCCAAACCATTGGTATCCTTCTAATTTTTTTGGCAATCGCCAAGTGAAACATTATGCATAATGTTTTCCTAGAAAGAGGATATCAAAAGTAAAAAGGGAATTGGAAGCCTGTGATTCAATACCTAAGGTTTCTGCTCCTCTGAAGGATCTACGCATAAAGTTTTCCTAGAAAGAGGATATCAAAAGTTAAAAAGGAATTGGAAGCCTGTGATTCAATACCTAAGGTTTCTGCTCCTCTGAAGGATCTACAAGCAAAACTAGCTGTTCTCCGCTTCCATCCGCCCCATTAGGCTGATCAAGTGGAGAGGGTTGTTCTCCACTCTCAGTATTCTGTTTACAGTTCTATATGCAATACCTACGCAATTATAGCACCTCAGCCAAGTACTATAATTACATTCAAGTGACTAACATGTTAAACAATATTCCATAGCTGAAGCACTTCATCAGACGGAGACTTGGAGACTTGGTGCAAGGAATTGCTCAGACGTAAAATAAAAGCAGTGTTCCGAAAGTAAATAAAAGCAGTGTTCCGACAGCAAGTCTCCCACTAATGAGGAAAGGGGATCGTATAACTTGTAAGGATTGCAAAGTTATACCAGGAGAGAGCGTGGCTAATCAACATCGCTTGTTGGTGATGGATGTACATATCAAAAGAGTGAGAAAAAAGAACAAGACTTGGAAGTGCCCAAGGACTAGATGGTGGAATCTAAAAGAAGAAAAACAAGTCATTTTCAAAGAGAAAGTAATCATCCATTGTGTGTGGGATAGAGAGGGGGAAGCTAGCCAAATGTGGGATTCCATGGCTAGTTGTATCCGAAAAGTAGCAAAAGAGGTGTTAGGAGAGTCCAAGGGCTTTGCCCCACACCAAAAGGAATCTTGGTGGTGGAATGAGGAGGTACAAACAAAGGTGAAGGCTAAGAAGGAATGTTGTAAAGCCTTATACAAGGATAGGACCGATGAAAATGGTGAAAGGTATAGAAAAGCGAAGCAAGAGGCGAAGAAAGCTGTGAGAGAAGCTAAGTTAGCGGCTTATGACGATATGTATAAGCGACTAGATACCAAAGAAGGAGAGTTGGATATCTATAAACTAGCTAGAGCAAGGGAAAAGAAGACAAGGGACCTAAACCAAGTGAGGTGCATCAAGGATGAGGATGGAAAGGTTCTTGCTACAGAGAACGCGGTTAAAGATAGATGGAGAGGTTATTTTCATAATCTTTTCAATGAAGGACATGAAAGGAGTGCTTCTTTAGGGGAGTTGAGTAACTCAGAAGAGTGTAGAAACTACTCTTTTTATCGTCGAATCCGGAAAGAAGAAGTGGTTGTAGCTTTGAAGAAGATAAAGCATAGAAAAGCAGTAGGCCCAGACGATATACCAATCGAAGTGTGGAAAGTTTTGGAAGAGACAGGTATAACATAGCTCACTGACCTTTTCAATAGGATTTTGAAAACGAAGAAGATGCCAAATGAGTGGCGAACGAGCACTTTGGTGCCTATCTACAAGAATAAGGGCGACGTACAAAATTGCATGAACTATAGGGGTATTAAGCTAATGAGTCATACAATGAAGCTCTGGGAGAGAGTCATTGAGCATAGATTGAGGCAAGAGACACGGGTTTCGGACAACCAATTCGGGTTCATGCCAGGACGCTCAACCATGGAGGCAATCTATCTCTTACGAAGATTGATGGAAAGATATAGAGATGGGAAAAAGGATTTACACATGGTCTTTATAGATTTGGAAAAAGCGTATGATAGGGTCCCAAGAGACATTCTTTGGAGGATTTTAGAGAAGAAATGAGTACGAGTAGCATATATCCAAGCTATAAAGGATATGTATGAATGAGCAAAGACTGCCGTAAGAACTCATGAAGGACAAACCGAAAGCTTTCCCATAACTGTAGGATTACATCAAGGCTCATCCTTAAGTCCTTACCTTTTTGCGTTGGTAATGGATGAGTTAACAGGACATATTCAAGATGATATTCCTTGGTGTATGATTTTCGCAGACGATATAGTGTTGATAGATGAAACTCAGGAAGGGGTAAATGCAAAGCTTAACCTTTGGAGAGAAGTGTTGGAATCTAAAGGTCTTCGCCTAAGCCGATCAAAGACAGAATATATGGAGTGCAAGTTCAGTGCAAATGGAGGCCAAAACGAGTTAGGGGTGAGGATCGGAGATCAAGAAATACCAAAGAGCGATCGTTTTCGTTACCTAGGATCTATCTTGCAAAAGAACGGAGAATTAGATGGAGATCTCAACCATAGAATACAAGCTGGATGGATGAAGTGGAAGAGTGCATCCGGCGTGTTGTGTGACCGCCGTATGCCACTGAAGCTCAAGGGAAAATTTTATAAGACGGCAATAAGGCCGGCGATGCTGTATGGCACAGAATGTTGGGCGGTAAAGCATCAACACGTACACAAAATGGGTGTAGCGGAGATGAGGATGCTTCGTTGGATGTGTGGGCACACAAGAAAGGATAAGATTTGGAATGAGGATATCCGGGATAAAGTAGGAGTAGCCGAAATTGAAGGAAAGATGAGAGAAAATCGGTTACGGTGGTTTGGACATGTGCAAAGAAGGCCTACTGACGCTCTGATTAGAAGATGCGACTATGGGACAGAGGTTCAGGGCCGAAGGGGTAGAGGAAAACCTAGGAAAACTTTGGAAGAGACTCTAAGAAAAGACTTAGAGTACTTGGATCTAACGGAGGACATGACACAGGACCGAGCACAATGGCGTTCAAAGATTCATATAGCCGATCCCACTCAGTGACTTGGATTTTCCAAGTCTCAAACCGAGAAGTTTTCCTCACTCGGGAAATTAAGGGAATACTACCTCAACCTACATGCTCCACTCACAAAGTTTCAACATACAAGCTTCAACAAAAGAAAATTCAGATAACTTAGCGAAGAAGGCTTTGGTGTATTCAACACAATACGTTGAAATGAAGGAAAGCTATTTATTGATATCTCCGATAAGTCACAAATATGTACATATACATGAGTCAAAATAAACAAACAAGAGGGAGCCTTCACAAAGGTTGCTTAGGAGAAGTCTCAGCAGTCGGTAGAGCCCCAGAAAGAGCAGGCACTGGAGGGGGATCATTTGGAGCCTCAGTACTGGACAGAACCCTAGAAGGAGGAGGCAGCAGAGGTTGATCATTTGGAGCTTCATTACGCGGTACAGCCCCAGAAGACGAAGGCAATAAATGCCTTTGGAACAAACCCATAAATCTCTGATAATCAAGTAAAACCTGACCATCAGATTCCTTCATCTGGTCAAGCTTCCTCTTCATGTTTGTAGCATAGTCATGTGCGAGCCGGTGCAACTGTTTATTCTCATGCTTGAGCCCTTTAATCTCCTGTTTGAGACTCATCACTTTAGCCGTCAATGATTCAACTTGGCGGGTTCAAGTAAATAGGCATTGGGCCATGTCAGACACAGAACCTGCACACTGAACACTGAGAGCCAGAGAATCCTTAACAGCCAACTCATCAGACCGTTTGGAAAGTAGTCTGTTATCTTTGGGAGTGAGAAGGTTCCTGGCCACTACCGCAGCGGTCATATCATTCTTCATCACGGAATCCCCAACAGTAAGATGACCAGTAGGGGAGACGAAGGATGGGCGCCATATGTTGTCTGGAGAAGGCGTGGCTGCCTCTTCAACAAGGTTCAAGTCAAAACGACGGTCGGATGGGCCAGACATTTTCAAAGGTGTTGAAGAGAGAAGAGGTCGGACAAATCAAGATCTTAGAAGTGCAAGAATGGAGCTTCTACTGGTGGAGATTCTAGTGTGCTTTGGAACTTAATGTCAGCCTCTATAAAAATCTGCACTCGACGAAGCTTCAGAAATCGAAGAGGCGTTTACTTTCTCAAAAGCTGGGCTGCTCAGAGACCACGAGACGTTTGCTTTCTCAAAAGTTGGGCTGCTCAAAGACCACGAAGGCCGATCTCAGAAATCGAAGAGGCTTGCTTTCTCAAAAGCTAGGCTGCTCAGAGACCACGAGGGCCGATCTCAGAAATCGAAGAGGCACCTACTTTTCCAGCCTTGTCAGCACCTGTCAGCTTTGCGGAAATTATGGGCATTATGTCGAAGATTTCTGGTGAAGTAGAAAGCACATGAATCTTACTGTTCAATCACCTACTTCCCACACGCAACATTAGCTCATGGGTACCACAGATAACTTTGCCAAAGTTCTCTGACAAAGTTGAGACACGTGAAGCTTGCAGCTCCCACTACACCGCTCTGACCAAGAAGGGTAAAAGAATAGCAAAGAAACAGCACTAACAAAGTTTAGACACATAAATTTTGAAGGTCTAGCTACCATATTATTACCCACAAGAGTAAAGGAACAGTACCACTGCTGGATAATTGGAAAGTCCCTGTGTGTCAACCTCTGTGCTTCGTGGCAAGATAGACTAGCAAACATGCCCAACCTTTTCTCACATTCGAGAAAACACTCCTAACAAGATTGCGTGCTCCAAAATCGAAGAGGCACCGCCCTCCGAATCTCGAGAGCCAGA